>NW_010392767.1:54935-56416 GCF_000710305.1 Buceros rhinoceros silvestris
AATCTAGAAGCACCACTTACGACGTGTGGCAGACTGACATATAATCATGACTAAAACAGAATTACAGCTCACATCACCACGCCAGTTCCGTTGATCTCCGCTGGTGCCTGGTGGTGGAGGAAGAGGCAGCGGGAAGAAGTCCAGCAGAGATCCCCTCATCAAAAAAGTAGAACTCAAGGACTAACCAAAGCCAACCCAAAAGCTTTAGGAATTCACTGAATCACAAGAGGCAAAAGAACAAATTATCCCACTGCAGGTGATCAACTTCTGGTTCCATTCAACTGGTTGAAAAAAGTTCTGCTCCCACCCATACAGTTCTCCAGCTCTTTATGGTATTTATTGTTACTATATATTTTTTTAAAAAAAGATCAGAGAAATTGTTCTGTAAAACACAAAGAAAGAGGCACTACTGTGGCTTTAAACACTGTGCAGAGAAAGAAGGTACAAATGCCTGGGCCTCTCCAAATCAGCAGAAATCTGCTGGTATTTTCAGCTTCTAAGAACACATTTGACATTTTTTTCTCCCCTCCACCACAGTCTTTTCAGAACATGCATATGTTCACCTGGCTGGGGGCAACAATATGTGTAAAACACGAGTAACTGGGAAAGCTGAGCTAATTGTGGGTTGGCAAACAGGAACGGAGCTGTAGCCCTGCACTTGACCCATTCTGCTCAGCTGCTACTCCTACAAAACGGAAGGGCAGTTCATTTTGGAAAGGAGAATAAGGATGGAAATTATTTTTTTTACAGAAATTGTTTTTAAGAGATACATTCTTTTTGTTTCAGGTAAAAATTGCATCTTTCTGAAAACTGCAGGATTTCAAGATCCATCTCTCCAACAGCCCAGGGCTGAAGGCACTCACCTATAAAGTGGGAAAACCAGCCTCATACCTACGAACCACTCAAGTCACTATTTTCCCACCAGCACTAAGTCTATGTAGAAGCAACAGGAAAACCCAATTAACGCATTTTCCTCAGCTTGGGGTAGGTTAATAAGGACAACACTCAGCAAGACAGAGGCAACATTTGCCAAGGGCTATCACTCAGGTGAGCCATGTCTTGAACCAAGGGAAAACCTGTTGTATCCCAGGTAACAGTCCCAGCTGAGGAATTATTAACTCCTTAATGGTATCAAAAGGCAAGCACAAATTTTCCAAGAAACAAGGGCTTGGATTAACCTCACTCCATTTAACATTTCTCTAATTTAGATGCATCCATCTGAGCTAGTCCAGTAGCTTCCCTGACATCCTGTGCAGAGAAAAGCCACTTTTATTGCACAGTTATTGGGGGACTGGTTTCAGCACCTCCCCTGAAATGAATCATACCCAGAAGGAAGCACTGAACCCGAATACAGACAGGTCAGACCCAGGCACCTCCCATCAAGAAAAGTGGTAAAATACAGGGAAGACAAAACCACCCCATCTCTCATGCTACACCTTTTTTGGAAGGCTCTTGAAAGAAGTTCTTTTCTCCTACAGTGT
>NW_010392767.1:56545-77345 GCF_000710305.1 Buceros rhinoceros silvestris
TTGTTCACGTAATAAATAACAGGTTTCATTATTAAGGCATTCACGGTCAACATTTTCCATACTCATCATTTCCTTTTTTTTTTTTTTTTAATTATTATCTACTTTTCCTTTATGGCAAGGCTTGGGAATGACAGATGATCTATCAGCTTATCTGCTGGTTTTTAATGACAGCGTTTTGCATTCATTATTCCCTACTTAAGTCACTCTTCTTAAAAGAGGAATAGCTTATTTCTTCCTCTTGTCACTAGAGAAATTAAATGGTACGCCATTAAGAAGGGTGCTTGTCTAACAAAAGGGTACATCAGTCACGGATTTAGAAAACCAGCATGGACAAAAACTGCCTAAGAGGGAGAGCAAGAATAGGAGCCTGTATCTCCAAACACCTCCACTACTCAGCAGCTGCTGAGGGCTATAACTTCCAGAGTTAAACCTCTGCACTGAAAGCTCCTAAGAGAAAAGACCAAATAATTCTTTTTGATTGTGCAATGCTGAGCATTCCCTTGGCTTAAGACCTAAAATGTGTTCAGCACGCGGGTGATGGAGGGCAGCCATCTTCCTGGCTGCCAGGAACGGGGACGTTTCCTTGGGGGAGCCTGGCACCCACAGCCTCATCCCGGCAGTTGCAGGTGACTGTGAAATAGGTTCTCAGAAAGAGAGCAATGCTGTCGGTGCTGCTGTTGCACACCAGCCTATCACAACCTCAGGGAACAGCGGGCAGGATCCGTGTTTGCCAGGTCTCAGCTCAGGGCTGCCCACAATCCAGGCACAGGAGAACAACCAAAAAATGCAGCACCTAGATGACGCATGCGGAAGATCAACCCTCGACAACAAAGGTCTTCATGAGCCTTCTAAGTGCTCAGTGAGACCAAGAACTTCTGAAGAATCAAACTGTTCATTAATTATACCAATGAAAAAAAGGAATTTTTGCAAGATCAAGCTATTGGCAGTTGGTTTTGAGGAAAGCTTTTTTGCTAAAGGTTTAGTGATTGGCCTTAATGACTGCAATATTTCACAGCAAACCCCTTAACAAGTATCCTGGGAAAATCCGCACAGACCAGACTGTCTAGAAAGAACCAACTCAGCTATCTTTCAAGTAGCTGTGTAAGTTCCCAAAGACAGTACATCCAAGTTATAATAAAACAGTGTCCTACATTTCCATCCAGGTGACAAGGGGGACATAACTCTTCTCCATCACAGGCCTAGGGAGCAGAGCTGGTCAACAGTCCTGATGCAAGTTCTTCTCTCCAACAGCGAGGCTACCACAGTCAGCTGTGCTCCCCAGCATTCTGCCTCTCGCCACAGAGCTTTCCTAATCCCAGGGCTCCCTGGAAGATCTGTTTTATCCCTGGCCTTTCTGTACTGGCCAGAGTGGAAGAACCTTGACACAGTCATCCTTTGGACTCCCTGGAGGATCTGCAGTCTTGCAGAAGTGCCCAAGTCTCAGTTTACAGGTTCATCCCACTGATAAACCTGCAAGTGCTCTTTGGTGAACTCCAACTTAACGTACTTCTCAAGGAAACAGTGAGGTTGAAAAGGAACAAAAAACAAAAATCATATGCTGACACTGAAAAAAGCATCAGCCAATTTTTACTTATTCATTCTGCAAGATTTTGTAACTTTGCATAACTTAAAGTTAATGCTGAGATGGTTTATAAAGTATTTGGCACACAGGATTCAACTAAATCAAAGTAACAAACTTAATACTCGCCTGTCTAGCAACAGCACCTCCTAACAATAAAATGAGTTTAAATTCTGGCTAAATGCCTAATAAATGAGTTGTTAGCTTTTGTGCTTTACTGCACTGGCTGTTAAGTAAGCAAGACAACACATCCCGAATGGAATTCAAATGTGTGCAGTGGGCTCCGCTACAAGTCAGACTCAAACTGGGGAAAGTGGGAATTAAACATACCTCAGACACCAGCTCCCCAATTTCACATTCATTCAATAATCGTTTCCAGCCCTATTATATCAAGGAACAAGCCAATTACAGTACTTAAACCTCTGTACATAGCTGCCAAAAATAATTCCTTCGCAATACTTCCCATATACTCAGAAAGGTTTCTGTGCTACAGAAGATTTTGGTTTCTGATTTCCACAGTATTTTCAGGTGGGACACGCTAATGCCTCTCCATACATATAACATGGCTTACATTTTCCACATATTGCTGTCTCTAATTGCTGACTCCAAGTACCTCCTTTATCATCACACCCGACATCAACAGAACCAAGGTAGCTACTTAAAACCAAGTATGTACTTAAGTGGCACCCTACATAAAGGTGCTCTTCTGAATTGAGACTTAAGTTTCCCAAAAGAATAGCATTTTCATCTGGGACTATATAAGTAAGTACAATATTTACAGAAAAATCAGGCAATGCTCTTGTGGCATAATGGGTTTGATCATGTCTTCTCCCTCTCTCTGTAATCTCCATAAGGCTCATTGAAACATCCCCATCGTAAGGTGATGATAGATATCTAAAGATGTGGTCCAGATACCTAAATATGTGCAGATGTTGCCTTTATAAGATTAACTATGACTAAAAACTGTGTTTCCTCAATATTCAGACCAGCACACATCAAAGAAAAGGCTTTGAGTCTAAATTATCAAGGGAGCAAAAAAGGGGGATTAAATTATAGAAACAAAACCCAAAAATCCAGTGCACAATCACTTTTGTTCCTTGAGTTGGAACATCTGTAACGAGAAGGAGGAGTTCCGCAGCCATGCTCACTTGAGCTTTACCACTCAGTCTTAAATTATCAACTAAGCATGTGCATACACATCTCTGTAAGGCCTGAGAAAGTCTCCAGAAGTGCACAGCTTTTTGTCAAAGATCTCCTGTGGTAACTCACATGAAGCATCTACATGACCATCAGAAGACACTGCACAGGAAACAACAGACAGGAAACTGGCAGATGCAGAGAAGCCCATCGACTCTTGAATATGTCATCACTCCCTTTGGCATCCAATACGGAAAAAAAGCATGCGAGCACCAGCAGATGAGTGACTGTTTGAACAGTCACTCCCTCATCAGCAGGCATTGGAAATTTGCTCCCAGCCTCCCTGCTATATTCTTGCAGCTCTAATTATGCAGACTACCCTACCCTGAAATTAAACTTTCCCAACTGTTACATCAACATTAAGATTCACATCTAGGAATGATATACCCGAAATGAAGCTAATTGGGTCAAATTAAAAAACAAGACTCATTTCAGAATGATTGGGCTCATCTTTCAAAAGAAATGTCACTCAGAATAGACTTTGGATCAGCTTCTGTGGACCACACTTGTGAAGAGTTTAAGCAAGCCGCTTCTTTGCATGGTTGTTGCTGCATCAAGGAAGAGACTGAAGGATCAGGGTGGTTGTGGGGTTTTTTTTTTCCTCTTTAACTGCACATACAGTCAGGTATTAAGAAATGGTTTCCGTTTTCTCTATACCTATATACACCTGAACTGCCAATACAGAAAAAGGAGATCAAAATTGATATATAAGATAAAAATTTGCCTGTCAAATCACTTCTAGAAATAGGAACCAGGCTTCTGGAAGAAAGTCTTCAGTCACTAACGCAGCTGACAAACAACTGCCTGACCTATCAAACAAGTTGACCAAGGAATCAGAATTTGCTTTTTTGAGCCAACGATCAAAACTGGGCATGAATATGACCAGGAGGTCAAAATTGTGTGTTCCTTTTCTCATGATAAATCTGCTAATTGTCATAATTTTCTTCCCATTGCTATCAAAATGGTAGAGGATGGGATGCAAATAGGACTTGCTACTTCTCAGCACGTAGCATTCTACCTTCAAGGAATTTTCTCTTTTCCTCAGTCTGAGACTTCTAATTCCTCAGGCCCTTGCTCATCTTGACATGCTACATATAGCCCAAGTCTGAAGCTCCTCAGGCAACATCACACCTCCCCTGTGCAAAGACAGCTTGTAATCAGAGGCTATTCCACCTAGCAGGGTAGGTAGAAATATTTTTTGAGGGATAAGCAAACCTTCTAAGCAAGATGCAGCTTTAGGAAGATGAAAAAATAGTTTTCTAATGCACTGTATTCCAACTAAAAATCACTCTGGTTTTACACAAAACTTTCCACTAGTTTGGCAAGTTAAGAGATCTTTAATAATTAAATGTTAATTTTCTAAGTAATTTCCCCACCTCTGATTTTTTTGTATCATCTTACTCCACTGAATATAGGTGGATACTACTGAGTTCTTCGAACCCAAGGTTCCTCATTTTCCAACGTTTCAAGCCAGCAGTGTGTTTACTTTGTCAGGGTTCCCTGCCGCACTGTGCAGCTGGTTTCTCCAACAACCAAAGGGGTACTTGTTCAAAAAGATATCCTTGGTCATAACAAAAGTACCACACCAGCACGGCAAGGATGGCATAAGAAGCATCAATTAAGTCACTTCTTGGACTGGTGACCTGGGGTCAAAAAGAAATTACCTGGACTACCAGCCCATAATCTCTCTGACCCATCTCTACTGGAGTCTTTACTAGAGAAGCAGCGAGCCTAACTAAGAAAGAGGAAGAAACAGCCATCCGAAAGAGCTGGCTGCCCAGGAGAGAACTCGTGTGGTTTCCAGACTATTACGCTCCCAACAGGAGATGGACAGACAATTTCATTGTTCTTGGCCTTGAATGGAAAAAAAAAATCCCTTCAGAAATTATACTTTCTTGTTTGATCCTAGAACCACAGCTTTCTACAATAAGTTGTCCCTCCTACTGCTGTTAATTTGTCTATTACATTTTATGTCCTTTCTCAGCTGCTGCGAGGTGTCAGTGCTTTCATCCTACAGAAACACTTCCAAGCAGGCTTGGGTTCTTTTATATGAAAAGGCATACATGTAAAGAAAAAAGGTTAGTTAAAATTCTTGTAACTCAGGTTTTCTTTGTGACTCTACTGAGTCATTTATGTTCAAAAACGTGTGTGGATGCTTCTCACTGGAACGCTCTTTACACAAAGCAGAATGGACTCCATCACTCATAATAGAGGTCATAACCTTAAAACTGGTGCATTCAAGATAAAATCCTCTTCATCAATGGCTCAGGAGACAGAGCTGTCTTGGGGTCTGGCCAAAGGCCAGAGAATGAACTCCTGCAGGATCTATAGGCCATGCGCACTCTGCATTCAAAGCATATTTCTTTGCCCAGGACACCTCTGACCCAAGAAAAGCAGCAAGCGCATAAGAACAGGAGAGAAACACCCTTTCCCTTCAAAGCAGCTTCATGGAAGTTTGGCTTTCATGGTGGAAAGGGGCCCTAAGGAAGTCCGACTACTTCACCTCCATCAGACTCCTCTGGCAGGAGCTGACGGCCATCAGCTTTCCCTTCCCCATCCCCCAGCCTTTTTTCCTCGCTCTTCTCTATTCTTTCCTGTCTGCTTTACACTCCTTGTTTCTTCGCTCCTTCTTCTCCTCTTCCTCATTCACTTTGGTGCTACGTGAACTCAGCAGCATCCAGCCCCACCCCTTGCGTGGGCCTATACCAACGCAGAGCACGGCTGGCTGGCTGTACCAGTTACTGCTCTTTTGTGTAGAGCAACACCTACAAGCGATCTTCTGTCACCCGGCTGTTGTTGCTGATGGCACTTCACATGCTCAATGTCCTGGGGCCAAGCGAGTTCCTTTAGCAATAAACACATCAGGAAGTGTTTTGCTGCATGTCCCGATGCCTTCCCCGGTGTGGTCAACAGCACGCTGCTGCGGCCACCATTCTTTATAGGCTTATTTATCTTAGGGAAGCAACCAAACTCCTCATTCTGGCCTCAGCGTGGGCTGTGCTGGACCATCCCAGAGCACAGACACTCCAGATACAGCCAAGCTGCACCCCCTGGAAAGCCCAGTCACTGCAGTAAATCAGCTCATCGACCGACCAGGACCGCAGCAGGCTACACTTTGGGGACAAGGGGAATCTCTGCACCACACTGCCACTTCTTGATGGCAACACAGGACCTCAGTATGTCATTCTGGAGCAACTGGGGAATCCAGTGCAGAAACACCTCCAAAAAGCTGTGAGAGAGAGCTCAAACCCGACAGATCTAGTGCTGAGAGGAGCCAGGAAGCCTCATAGCACCCAGGGGGCTTCCAGGTGGAGGGTTTGCTTGTTGCCCTCAGTAAAGTGCAGACTGGAACATGATGTTTCCCCTCAATAAAGGGGTAAGAATCTCTAAGCTGTCTGTCAGATGAAAGAAGCTCAGCTTTTATTCTCGAGACATACCCAAAGCTTTACAAACAAAACCAAATGGCACATCTTTGCTCAGTTGATCATCAGCTCCAATAACACATATTTATTTAAAATAAATATATGCACATATCTTAACTGGCTGCCAACTTTACATCTTGCTTTTGAGTGATATTTGTGGTTCAAAGGGTATTCCCAAGTACAGAAAAATAAGTGAATTATTTTAAAATAGGAGCATCTATTTGCATACCTATAAATAAAATAACCGCTTTTCCTGATTTAAACATGTATATACATACACACCCTACAATTACAATTTTATAGTCATTTAAATTATGTGGATTCTGTAAACATCTCTTAAAATCGTAAAGTAATGGAATGAACATTATAGGATCTTAAATTTTTTATTCAAGTTTGAAGACAGATTATGTCAAAAGCCAGGCAGCTAAGGTGGTCTGCATCAATTAAAAAAAATAATCCCATGCAACAGAACAAATACTTCTGAGGACACCTGGAAAAAAAACCCTCTGAAGATTTCACCCTCCCTACTTCTGCATTCCAAGAGTCCTTCATGCAGGTTTAATTCATGCAGTGATGGATATCCTGAGAGATGGGAGCTGTATTATAGCCATGGAGATAAAATAATCCCTAAGTGAGAAGAACCGGTTTGGTCTCAATAACACTATACTCAGCACTGCAGGTAAAACCAATTTTATTAACTTTGCTTGTTAGCATAAATATTAACTTTGCCAGTTAGCATAAACATCACCTTTTGATTAAAGTGCTAGTTTGCCAGAGAATGGCACTCTCCTCACCTGGTAATAATCCAACACAACTGAATGACAGTTTTCCCGAGTAAGGAAAATCATCTTTACACATGCCCTTTCAAAGCAGAGGTGCAACTGTCTGGCCTAAGTTTTCGTCTCGTCTGACCTGAACCAAAGGTCAGATCACATTAAATTTTCATTCTTCAGCTTCCCGGCAAGGAGACACCGAGCACCACGAAATACGTTGTATTGCGGGGCCTCTCAACTGAGACCACGGGAACCCAGCTCCTGCTCACCAGTGATCTGAACTAACCTAATCCTACAAAACGCTAAATCTCTCTGGCAAAGTTCTTGAAGTCCCATTCCTCTGGATATTAGCGCTGAGTTATGAGGGACCACAGCTTGCCAAAGACGAGCCATGCTCTCAGGGCACATTTTCAAGTCCTCTTGCCCTAGCCCTGCTGCAGTCTGATTTGTGGCATGTTCCCAAGGTGCCTCCAGAGAACTCTGAGGTGCAAAGGACAGAAGAATTGCAAGGATCAATCCATCTCTTGGCAAAAAAAAGCCTGCACGGTCTTTACAAAAATAGGATCCGTTTTCCGGAAATCACAAAGGACTTGTGTCTGGTAGGCTCCCAAATCTTGGCCTTGCATTTCAAAAGCTTTTCTTTTTTTTTTTTCTTTTTTTTTCTGCAATAATTTAATATTTACCACAAGGAAAGATCCCAGTCCTTCACAAACACAACCATTCAGCATGGGAGGCAGAAAGCACTCGACTGTTATCCAAGCCCACCAGCCCTGACTTCCTCGGCTCCTTCCACGATGCCCTCTACACTCAGTGCAGAAGTCCGTAAAGATCCTTCCCTGTGGAATGGAGCTGGCTCCCAGTTGCAGGCATAACACAAGAGTGTTTGTGCTGGAAGTACAGACTGTGTCTTTTCGAAACAAAGCAACGGTTGCTTCAACCAGCCCTACCAAAATGAGATTCGCAGAGTCCTGCCCGAAGGAGAGAACACACGGGAGAACAAGCAACAGGCGGCAACAATCAATCTCCTCACTCAATGAGCTACCAAAAAAGTCCTTTGAGAGGGCAGCAGTAAGGGCACCACAGGGCTCCACACAGATCAGAAAGGATGGCTGCAGATATACTTGTGTACGAATATTTAAAATAAGTCTCTTTTTAGGCTCTTTGCTCAACTGCAGTATCAAAAAGAGGTTTTAAATGCAGGCTTACAGGACTACTAAAGAGGTGAATTTATGAATGTATTCCTAACAAAACACACTCTGGAAAGCTTTAATCTATGAATTGTGACAACCTTGGACAAAATGGATTTTTAATAGAATATAATGTAAACTGCCTGAAACATTGTGATAAGGAATTTTTTTTTCAGATATGCACAGAAAAGGCATGATGCACTCTGCATGAAAGGAGGAAAGGTCTTAATTTAAAGCATTTTAATGAGCACTCAATTTGCGTAGGGAAATGTGAGAAACAGAGATGAAAAACCCATGATACTGATAACGCTGCAGAGGGGAGAAGGAGAAAGATTAGAAAAGTAAGCAAATTTGAAAAAGGTCCAGCAGATAACGCTGGCTAAAAGGAACGCAGCCTGGATTACGAACATGTCACAGTCCACAGCCACTGTTCTCCTCGCAGGCAGTGTCTGTCGGTGGCTCTTATCAGAGCTGCACACCAGGGAAGAAAGAGCAACCGAAGTGCAAAGCAGTGGAGAACAGACCTCTCTCTGAGCTAAGGGCAACGAGGGTAGTCGGAGGTTTTGGCGAATGCAGCTGTGACTTGCTGGAATTGCTCCCTTGCCCCGAACCGCCCAGGGCTGTGCCAGCCCAGCCAGCTTATGAGGTTGCCGGGGCTTTTCGCTCCCTCGCAAAGCCCAAGGGGGGTTGCAAACCATAGCGAACTCGGCCATCTCTTCCTCGGAGAAAACCATCTGGGCTTTGGGGCTTAGTCCTGGCTTACTCACTTCTCCACTACCAGCGTAACACCAGGCAAGCCAGGAGAACCAAAATTACATCCAGGAGAGAAAAAACTATTTCCTCCGAGCTACATATGATTCTGTTTACTAAGAGCTTCTGCTCGGCAATGGAAGAGATTGATCCTGCACACTCACTCATACCTAAACTGCCTTTAATGAAGCTCCTTGAATTACTAAAAGGAGGAACAGATGAATCAGGTCTAGCGACAGTTTTGCCACATTGACCTTAACAGAAGTTCAAGCTCGTTTAAATGAAACCACAGAACCCCCACATAAACACTTAACATTCTTCAAAAGAAACAAGAGGGCCACCATTAGGACCAAAAAGGCAAATTAAAGTAAAGATCAAAGTTAAATATTTACTCTAAGCACTACAATATTTGCGAATCGGGAAATGATCTTTCAGCAGTTTCTATTTGCATACTTTAATTAATCCAAAAATATTAAACTAACCTCACAAAGGAAAGGGTCAAAGTATTAATTAACTCAAGATTCATTGCTTTTGTGCAATTTAACAGTTCAACACAAAGCAAAATCAGTTTGAATAAAAACTAAGTTACTGTGACAGGTATAATTTCATGGATTAGTGAAACCACGTACGTGGCAGTAAGCTTCCGAGTTCACCCTATTTTTTTGTCTAACTTTAAAAATAGTTGTTTCATTTCAATAGAGAGGTTCCTCTGAAACACCAAGGGATCTTAAGTTTTCATTTCACCTCAGCATTTCACGTTCACATTGATGGCTTTCCACCTTGTTCTGGACGGAACAGAGGTCACAGCTGTTTTAGCAAAACACCTGACTGCAACGTTCAGCACAGAGCAGATTCTGCACGACCATCCAGATCCGCCATGCCAGCTCATTCATCACTACGATTTCACTGCTGGAGCCGCCACGTGTCATCACTCAGCTCCAGACCACACGACGGGTCCCCTCGGAGCCAGCGTCTCTGCTGACTGAGCTCTCGCCCCACCAAAGGGACTCTTGGGATTCTTTAAGAGCTTTTGGAGGAATTGGGAAATCTTGCCAGAAGACAAAAGATTTGAAGACAAAACATGCAGTGCCAAATCCAGCTGCCAGAGCTCTGCCTTCTCAGTACAGCAGCCCATGAAACCCCAACAAAATGGAAGGTGGAAAGATGGAAGGTGGCTAGAAGTTCCTACATCACAACCTCAGAGCTACAACTTTGACAAATGCACTTAGGAAACGGGAGAGAACTTCCCACACGCACACACGCTTTGTTTTTTTAAACGAAGGGGAGGAAGTGCATGAAACAGCTACTGAACCGCAAGGTTTGCCTGGCATTCATTCCATCATGCCAGCATGCTCTGTAGCACTTGCCTTTAGAGAGACGCTGAGGGGGAATCACCTCCCCTCACTTCATGCATTTTACAATGCAAATGTCTGCGTCCCACTCAGCCACCTCCACTCTGCATCTTTACTGGAGAGAAACAGTCACTTTTTGCTTGCTATTCATCAGGCCTGTGCTACGCATTCAAGATGCGTACGCATCCACAGGCACCTCAGCGGTGCTAAAAAGCAACCTCATGTTAATTAGCTTTCACCTCACCTCTTGTATCGCAGGTACCCAGAGCTAAGTGGGATTCATTTGCTCCTCAAATACAACCTCAGAAACTAAACAGAGTTAGAACTCTCTTTGCACTCCAAACCTCTGGCAACAGCCTTTCTAGGTCTAAAGAACTACTAACAACCAGCCTTCTCCCTTACAGGAGCTTTCAGAAAAAGATGGATGTAAAAGACTCCTCAAATAAAAGTTTTTACATAAAGTTTTGTGATTCCCTAGTTAGGATATAATTTTGAGCTAAATTTATACACAGTGTACCGTAAGCGTAGAGTAACTGCACGCTAATGGAAAGAAATTGCTTGTATTGTAAAATACATAATTCTGACTAACTGTGTGTATTTCTCATTACCTTTGATTTGGCTTGTGGGAGCGTTTCGGGAGCAAACATACACGGCATTCATGAGACTTCACAGACACTATATTGCTATGTGTTTGGCAGCAATAATGAGTAACACTTAATAGCTATTACTTTCACAGCTCTTCAAATAAAGACGACAGCATAGTCCTATATAGCTTTCAATCATTCTTCATTTTCCTCTATGTTAATCCATTTTTTTCTGGTGGCTCTTTGGCACCAGTAAATGTCCTGCTGCCCTGAAGGTGGAAGAAAAGCAAATGTGAGCCAGGACTAGTTGGCTGCCTCCAGTTTAATTAGATAGTCTACTTGCGAAGCTCAGAAGTGAAAGAAAAGGAAGAAAGCTCTCATCACATCACCTACAGCTACTGCAAGGAGTCTGAGGAGGAAAAACTACTGCTATTAAAAGAGCAATATGGCTCATTAGAGCAGCTACTGCATGTCTCACACAGCATTTCAGCACGGGTTAACGCACAACAGCTCTTGGCGGCTTACCTGTCCTCCGCGTTGGGGTCGTTGTGCACACAGGTGACCGTGGCGGTGGTCCTTGCGCTGTCTGTCTCCTCTTGAACCCCCCACTGGTCTGCATCACTGACTCTGATGTCCATGATCTTCACACCTGGGGCTGTCCTAATTCTGGGGGGGAACAACAGAGATTGCTTTATGACAGACCTCCTACAAACGAATCCAAGAGGTAAACAAGGAAGGTGGAAGGAAGCATTCCCTCCTCCATCGGTTTCAGACTGATACATTGCAACTGTAAGTTACTGCTTTAAAAATGTAAACCAGGTCCAATCATTTTAAAGAGATGAAGTATGAGTTGTGTTATGCGCAAAGCCAGTTAATTTTCAGCTTGGACAATGTAGAGAGAATAAGAATTCTTTCTGCTTCAGTGGCGCCACTTTGATGTAAACAGAACAGATGCGACTAAGCATACGTTGATGTAATTTGTTGTGTCTGTCCTGCAGTTTAAGATGGAGAATCAGAGCAGTGTGATATAAAATACATCCTCCTGTTTGCAAACCTTGGGGAGCAAGGTGCCTTTTAATATTAGGGCGATCTGCGACAGAAAATATGTGTTTTGCTGCTCAAAGACTATAATGCAGGAAGGAGAGAGAAGGAATACGTGACCCTAGATCTGGGACTGAGGGATGAAAATAATAGTGTCAGTGTAGTAGGATCATGTCAAACTGTTGCTGCTGAAATAATATGATGCTGACATGGAAAACCTTGATTTCTTAAGCATAGATTTGAGTTTGAAAGCAGTCTGGTATTTGGTAAATGTCACCATTTTTTGGCATAAAAATATTTGCTAAAAAAAAAAAAAATCCATGCTCTGGTGGGGCTCAGCGTCAGGAACAGATTGCCATGGAATAGGCAACAAACTGTTTTTAATAGCCAGGACTTCATTTGTGCAACTCGACTCCTGAAACCAGCCTGGGATTTCAACAGGAGTGCTGCAAATATGCCTGGAGAACAATTAGGCAGCAAGCAACTGCTGCAGCGCCATGTCCGCCACTGCTGTGACTTAATTAATTAAAAGCAAAGCCAAGAGGGACCTCTTAGTTCTATTGCAGAATGAAACAGCACTGCTGAGACTTGAAGCGTTACTTAACAGTGAACTGTGATGGATTTGCCCCGATGCCTCGTGGCCAGCTGGTGCTCACGTCACACTAGTAGGAATTCCCTGTAAGTTCGAGCTGAGTTCATGGGTCTGGATCAAAGTAACTTCAAGACTCCATGGTGGTCCTTTCCTCTGAGAAGAAACTAATTCATCCTGCTTTTACGGTATCCTCAGTTTCACCCGTAAGGTTTTACTGCCTTGATGGGCCAAATTCATGCCTGGCATAACCAATCTGATGAAAAATATTTCCTGTAAGGAGAGAATTTTATTTTTTATTTTTCCAACTGTCTCCTTCGTGTTTCTCCACAGACATTTACATCTCTATAAACAACATGTCCTAAAACTTATGTGCCCCTTTCCTATCAACTCCTCTTCTTTTTTCAGAGAAATATTCATTTATTCTCTGGTAATTACACTGAACCAAATAATTCCTGCGAGATACCTCCATGGCTTCATTTCGACTGACTTGTAATTTACAGGAAATAGAGAATTAGGCCTTCAGCAACAGATTCAATAATTTTTTCACTGGACTTAGTCAATCATTTTTGAAAAAAAAAAATCATTAGGGTCTGACAAGAAAGAAGCCACCACTTCTTAAATTTTCTCTTTCCCAGCCAAAATTATAATTTTTTTTTTTTAACAAATTCACCTTCCTACCACCCCCTCAATTTCCCATGTTTTTCCTTCACAACATCTCTGGAAATCTCTAACCCGACTTTACATCCAAGTCAAAACCCTGGTTAATTAACAGTTAATTGAAGGGCAGGAGATGCTGGGGTGGGATAGGGAGGGAACAGGACAGCTGGATTTCACCCATGATTTCAGGATTCATCACCCTTTCTCCATCTGTCAGAAGCTTGTTCGGTCCTCCTACACAGCTTTTGCACTACAGATATCTTCACTCTGCAGTGTTTACTTTCGTCTACTCTGATCCGAACCTAGCAGGTCCGTTTACCCCAACGATGAGGAAAAGCAACATGGCACAGTTCCCTGCCACACCTGAGCAGGCTTTAACCATGCAGGACCTCTGTGCAGCTCCACTCTTCATGGAAGATGAAGTTGTTCTCCTCTTCACCTCCATCGGCAGTCCTCACAGACAGCGTACGAGTAAGGATCCAAGATTCTCAAACATCCATATCTATCTGTGTGCCCAGCTGTTCCAACCTGTCCAGGCACTCTGCACCCCAGAACACGGGCTGCCCTTTTGGGCCAACCCCTCAGCCACATCTGCCTCCCTCTGCCAGGGAGCTTTGCTGTTTCTTCGCTTGTGTCCGAGTACAGCTACAAGATGCTTTTTGCCTGTCTGGACACTGGATGAGGCTCTCCTGATGCTTATCCTGTTGCCTCACCACTTGGCTTCTCCTTCCGAGTGTCGTCCCTGAACAGGAGGCCTTCTGGGTTTTGACCACGTTGTCTTCTTGACTGCCTACAGCTTTCGCATGCTGTGCATCTACTGTCTTGCTGGGTTAGCATCAAGTGAACATCGCACACTCTGCTCCCCAGCAGAGATGTCTTCCAAAAACGTCTCGGAACGCTGCATTTTAGGAAAAATTCCAGTCTGATCCCCTGCAACGCATCTGCTCTGGTGGGCTGAGACAAGATGTCATTTTGCATTTTTAGGCATCAGTAGAGCCAGGAAGGTTGAAAGAAGGAAGAAACTGAATTCAGCTTCTCACTTAGGAAAAGTCAAGGAATTCAAATTAAACCAGCCTACACGCGGGAGGTGTGAGCCTACTGTTCTTCAGATAAGTGATTCACATCTTTAAATCTGCCCCCAAACTCCACAGGCACAAAAATTTTTCTAAGCACTGGGGATGAGGCTTTGCAGAAGAATAAGAAATTCCTACCAGAGTTGACATTAACCGGGGAAAGGAGGTGAATGGCGAGTGTGTGAGCCCAGGCGATGGGTTTATCGCCCTGCTCTGTGCCAGGCTTCAATCATAAGCTTGGGTGGATCATTTACTTTTCTTATACCTCTCTTCCTCACATACAAAATACTGGGAAATGCTGCTTTTCCAACTCAAAGGGAGCTGTAAGGATAAATATGGTTGCTGAGAAAAATCTGATGTCCTTTAAATTTACCAGCTGACAAAAATTCTGCCATCTCTGGGCTTCAAAACATGGAAACAACCTACTGAATTATTTCACAGAAGCATGACCCAAGAAGTAACTGTTACCACTCAGACAGCTTAATTCCTTTATGAAGATAATTGTGAAAAGAAAAAAAAGGAACAAAACATGACAGCCAATTGGAAATTTGGCAAAACTGCCATTTCATTTCCATGAAATACTTGCTTTCTGAAAAGCAGAATTTTAAGACAGAAAAGTGTCCTGTTAAAAAGCACTTGCCCAGCTTTAAAACATTACGACTTACATGGCATTTTGATAACCCAATTAGCAGCAATGTACGTGAGACAGAGGAAGGCTGAATGAGCTCACCAGGAGTCAGCCTGCAACAGGCTCCCCACGTCACAGCCGACACCCACAGCCTGTATCACAAACGAGGTGATGGAATGATCATTTATTGAAATGATTGAATGAAGCGATGATAGAAATTATCATAAATTATTTTTTATTCATGATTTCATTGGGTGGAGGAGGTCCAACAGGAACGCGACACCCTCGAGCACTGCCTTTCGTGATACTTGTGCCCATAAGCTCTTTAAAGGAGGCAGCTAGGGGAGGGGGCAGTACCAAAGCTATCCAGACAGGGAATCAACGCAACAACTGCTTCCCGAGTGAATTCCGCCCGCTTCTCCAGTTGTAAAGGCAGAGTAGAGGAAGCTGCTTTCAATTTAGACTGCAGACTACATCTGGTATCCCTGGCAGGGGATACCCGAACGGTGTTCCTCCATTTAGTGCGGGATACAAAGATGGAAACATGAAAGATGGACCAAGCGGACAAGCAGAAGCATCCCCAGCCTGCCAACATGGAACGGCCAGAAGCTCTTTTAAAATGCAATCCCAGCCTTAAATATATGCGACCCCAAGAACTCAGCCGCTCTAAACCTCTCGGTTATTAGAACAGAAGGAAAGGAGAAGGTACAAATAATCACCAGGGCTGGGAAGTAACTTAGGGGCTGCAAGAGGGATTTAAGCAGCTGAGCACTTAGTGGAAGTGGCGGAGGGACCTCCGCTGCCTCCCAGTCAATTAACTGCAAAATCGGAAAGGTAAATGCTTGCTCGTGATGCACCCCCAGCAACACCAGCAGCAGCAGTAATTGGGGAGTAAAATCTTGGCAAAAGGAATTTTAAAACAAACAGAAGGAAAAGATATTTAGGAAATAAAACAGGAACGTGCTCAGAGCAGATGGAAAATGCTCAAAATGATGAGAAAAAAAAAGACTTTTTCAGAGCTATTTTAGAAATCCTCTTATCTCCCCCCACCCCATGATGGCAGAAAACACGATCTGAGCTAAATTCCCTCTCAATGACGTACTAATAATAACAGTTACGATAATAAATTTCATTTGCCATTTCCAACCATTTCTGTATTGAGCCCTTCAACAGGCATTTTTAGCCCAATTAAAAATAAAATCATTATCCTTCCCCTACAGGAAATCCAAGCTGGAGGCCAGTTTTGTTAACTTGCCTACAATCATCCTGTCTCCACAGAGCCAGAATGAGGCTGATACATCCTGATGCTCAGGCTTACGCTTCAGCTAGACACCCCTACCCATCTTTAAGCCCAAACCAGAGCAGAGCTGAGTAATTCCGAGCCCTCACAGAGCATTTTACACATTTGAAGAACTGCACAAACAGCAAGCAATTAGTGCTGAACAAGGTCCCTGGGGAGTTTCTGGTTAAAATACATGTGTTTTAAGATACATTAAGCAAAACACCATAAATTAATCACTGAATTCAGGCATAATATCAGGGGACTTTGGGGTGTGGGTGAGACGGGTGGTGTTTCTACGTAGGGAGGAATAGAAGCATCCCTGTATAGGGGAGAAAGCAAGGGGAGTTTGCTGGCAGACAGAAGGAGAAGAGGGTACGTGATGCGTAGCTGCCACATCCGAGTGCACTCCATGGCATTTGCAAGGGAGGTAGAGGCAGTCTGAAGCTCATCGGAGCGCATGTTTGAAAGCAAAACTGTTTGGGAAACACTGTTATAGCAGATGGAGAGCTGAGGTGGGCCAGAGCTCCCCTCGAGGAGGCACTATCCCTCTCTTTTGTGTCTTCCTAAGCTTCCCAGCCAAAATTCTCTACAGTTAGTACAGAAACATGAGGAAAATAAGGTGACACAAAGCCTCCCAGGCAACACATGGCAAATCCGGGAGTTACCCCTAGAGGTGCCAAGGAACATTTTGCTATCTTCATCACAAACCTGCCCAGCTCTCCTGCTCCTGCTGCAGCCACACTAATAATAGACAGTGGGTCCTGCAGCGGCCGTGCAAGACCAGCTGGTGGGCACATACCCTTGTTGCTGCCGTGGGCTGGCGGTACGAGTGAAGTGAGAGTGCCCCATCCAGTAGACCATCGTCCTGCACAGCCTCACCTCTTACGGAAGTAAGATTTACAGCAACTCAGGGAATCAGGTCCTAAACCGTCACAAGTTAAGCAAGGGTTTATATTCTAAAGCATTCCTCCAAGAACATTATTTCTTTGTTCTTCTATATTTTAAAAGACCTGTCATGGATTTATGTTCAAACTACCTCCCCACACACATCAAAACAGACAAAGATTCTGCAAAGATCCAAGCCCTCTCCCAAAGGCCACAAGTGGAGAAGCACAAATAATACACTCCTTTATGGCAAAGTAGGTGGAGGACAACTGCCACACACCAAACAAAAGGAAACCCCAAGGAAAAGGGTTTGACTAATGGTACCGGCACGTAAAATACTCAGCGTGGCCCTGGTATGAGGCCAGTGGCAATGGGTGGTACCAGTGAAACAAGGTGGGAGAACAAAAAGCGCGTTTGCCCTTGGGAAGAAAGACAGCTCAATACTTACAGACAGAGGCAGCAACTTCCGAAGTCAACGGGAGTTTTACTTAAGATTTGACCTCTGGATTTCATCCATGCTAAAAGTACCCCAGTGACTGCCCCTTCATTGCAAGTCCAGTGCATAATTGGCCCAAATTTGTTTTCAAAACAAGACATAGATATGCTGTGGTCTGCCTGCCTTGACCCTCTTTCCCCCCAGAACTCCTCCCCACTGCAGGGCCAAAGCTTCCTCTGTCAGCAGTCACCCCGTGGAAATGCCCTTTCTGTATCTCGTCACCTCGGCACTCTCTCACCTTTACACCACATCAGTAGGTTTGCCTTCCCCTCCCTCCGGTACACCTCATCTCTCGCTGCATCTGTTATTTTTATATAACCTTTTGTAGCTGTCTTACTGAACCCTGTCAAGCACTTGGGGAGGCAGTTCCTATGAAAGCAGTAATTACTGTCGGATATCAGAATATCTCTGTCCAACAGGCACTCAAGAAGAAAGTCAATGCCAAAGCGCTGCGCAGGACAAAGCAGTCGGCACAGGTACGGCGACCAGCGCCACGCACGGCAGGATCAAAGTTGCCCAACAGACATGGTGGCTAACCTGCGAAAAGCTCAGCCACTCGGAGAACTTGTGGCAGGGATCAACGCTAAAGATTTAGAATGATACAATTATCACTCTTCTACCGAAAAAGGTGAAGCTATCATCCTATTTTTTTTTCAGCACATCAAATGTTTCAAAATATGCTAAGCATCAAGCTCACTAGCATATTGGATTTTGAATAATGAAAAGAGTAAACAGGATTTTAATTTGGATTCTGACAGTAAAGTGCTTTCCATGTGATAAATTAACTATTAGGGAAGATAAATTAACACAACCTACCCTTGAGTGTGATGGCTTATGATTTTGAGGAAGCTTTTACAGAAGCATGATCAAAATAAGGCAGGATGAAAAATATGAGATGATGATGGGGTGAGTGTTTTATCAAAAATCCTCTCTCCTTTTTATCAAACTGTTCTTAAAACTTCCCTAAAACGTGCAGCACATTTTCTAAGAACACACACACACACCCCCACCCCATTTTTCCTAAGAATGTCTAAACATTTTAGGACAGATCCTCAGCTTGACTAAATGACAAGAGATTGATGAATTTTATGGTGATTGTTTAATCTTGAAAAGTTAGATTTCACATCTGTGAAACAAGGTCATAAAAAGAGGTGTCAGCCCTTACAGATCTTTTTGAAGTGGAAGGTGTCTCAGGCATTTTCTAGATATAAGACTATGCTCATAAATTCAACAAAGAATATGGTAACACCTTCAGAGCAGCCTAACACACACCCAATGGAAAATTCCCAATTTTTGCCATTTTTTTAAAGGAGAGAAGACATTTTAAGATTTCATATTCATATTTCAGCAGAAGCTCCATTTTTCAGTCTGCTCTCTCTCACTCAGGTAAGCAAACACAGCTTAGGAAAACAGCAGAAGACATCCTAATTGGCTTGAAATTAAAGCTATTAATTTTTTCTCTTATTTATTCCTGTCACAAACCAGACTTGTTTATACGGGTTTCCAACACTGCTATGGAAACCTGAGAGATTCTGAAGTCTTCATGTGGTACGAGATGAAAACGCCATCTCCCACAGTCAACACTGTTCTCTTTGAAATATGTCAGCAGTGGAATTGTGTCCCTCTGGGAGAAAAAGGGTTGCCAGGCATGGGGGTAGGAGGCATTGGGTCCAATTCTGTTGACTCAAGATATTTTATTAACTATTTAATTGTCTGGGAAACTTCAAAATGGGAATAAGTATATTTATTCACCCTTGCTCAGCACTTCATCCAAGGAGAAAAAAAAAAAAATTACTATTTCTGTGGAAACACTGCATTTTTAAACTTAAAAATTGTACAGAAACCAAATTTCAATATATTTCTGTCATTTCCCAGTAGGTACTTAAAACTTCAGGTCAAAGAGTTCTGAAGCAATTCACGTTTTCTTAATAAAAGTAAAAATTTATTTGAGTCCACTTGGAAACACTGTTGTGCCTTTGACATATAAATTACTTTAATCATAGAATAAGCAAAGGTGGCTCTAGATTGTACTGTACAGTCTTAAGTTCCAGCAAACTCTTCACACCAGAACAGGTCTGATGGTTGGGTTGCTGATCCAGCATCCCACTAGCAAGGCTCCAGCAACTCCTATTACACCAGCCTGGGGAAGCAGATCGTGTCCTCTGTCCTTTGTCTGCTTGGACGGCAGGAAAAATTGCCATTAATTTCCAAATAAATAGACAATTCCTAAAACTCACTTGACACTTTACACTTTCAAAAGCATCCAATAAAACACAAACTACTACTGATTAAAAGAAGAACACAGGTCTTCTTCCAAATCTAATTGATCCTTGTGCTACCAAACAACTCACAGCATCCCTTTCTTATCAGAATGCGCTACCGGCTCACACCACTGCCTCCCCTGAAAGAGAAGAAATATCTCCCGTTATTCCCCTGCCTCGTTCAGTTAACTGAGTTATGATGTTTTGATCATTATTCAAAGAGCTCAAGAGTGCCTGCTGTCACACGCCCTTAGACATCTCCAAGAACTGAAGTATGTGCCCTCTTTTCTCCAACACAACAACCTGTGGTGTACCTTCTCTGTAGAGAGAAGAGGAAAAATGCCGGAGTGGTTTTCTGTAACACATGTCTACAGAACAAAAATCAAAGCCCACTCAGTCTCTTCAACCTTCCTCTGAAAGATCTAAAACACTCAGGCTATGTCCTTTACCTTGAAACCAATGCAATGCTATAATAGATGAAACTCCTCTTTAAAACCTGGAAGCACAGGAGAAAATGCATTACCAAGTCTAAAGGTGTCCAGAGTATTTGAACTTGGAATTCTTGCAATCATGCAGAAACACAGCTTTGAAAACTATAATGAAAAAATCAAAGAAAGTCAGAGGTTTCCTCCCGCAAAGACAAAGATACTTGCAGGTTTCCTTTTATCAAAGGGCTCCTTTCAGAAATCTGCACTGCAAAAATGTTTGCAGCCGAGATAGAGTTCAGGCCTCCTAGGAGACAAAGCATTTTTATAAAAGGGGCATTTTTCTACCTCTACAGGTAAAAATAAAGCTCTCAAGGTCACAGTTTCTGGAAGCACCTAAACAACGACAAAGTGAAAACTTTCCACCCCTCTCCTACAAAACTAGATAACGAGCTCCATAGCACTGTCTTGGTCAACCCTGGATGGGGGTTTACAGCATTTAAAATAGCCCATCACTGTGGCTAAATTCACACACCACCCTGGAGACTCACACATTTCCTGAAGGGAAGAAGTTTATTAAATACAATTCAGATATAATTTAATCACTAATTATATA
>NW_010392768.1:0-1365 GCF_000710305.1 Buceros rhinoceros silvestris
ATATTACGAGGGAAAAAAGGAAGTCCTGAACACCGAAGTCTATCAAGCACAGGAGAGAAAGAGCCGTTAACTTCGAGCACCAAAAGCGGGCCGGACAACCTGGAATTGCTTTCAATTGCTTTGGTCCCTGTTCAGTCGCCATTTGCGATGGGCTGAAAAGAAAAATGACTCAGCTTGAGGCAGCTAAGCAAGCTTTATTTTCTAGAAATATCTTCTATAGCTACAGATAAGGAATCCGGAATATGCAGCCAAACAGGAGCATTCTCACGGTACCCTGTGTCCAGGGTTTGTATCAACCAGTCATGCGATCAGCCAAGCACACGATAAGCCAGCGTCTGGCCAAGGACACGACTGTCACACATCCCATGCACTCTGTGCTGCTGAACTCCCTTTGATCTGTTGCAGTTCCTTAAACTGTGATCTTGTCTTCTTCTTCTCCATGTTGTCAAAGATGCCAGCCCCGAATCTTGTGGTTCCTTTTCATCTTCCCTCTGCAGCCTCTCAATCACCACTAGAAACTTGGGGCTGACACTTCTGCTGTAGCCGCTAACTGTGGGGATAGCTGGTGATCTGTCATCAGCTGAAGGTCGAGATGGGATTGCTTTGGTGAGCAGGAAGCCGCGGGATCTGCGAACAGCTGCAGAAGACACAGAAGAAGAAAAGCCACGAGCTGGGAACTGTTGCAAAGAACTGTAAATATTTGGGTCTGGGAAATAAGGGAGTAAGACTGAACGGATAAGATAATGGGGGGTTGCTGCTTTGGTGGAAAATTACTGCTTGTGGGACAGAGGGTAAATAAGGCTGGATGTGCTGCTAATAAACGTCTTCAATTACCACCCCGAGTCCGTGAATCAATACGCCACAAATGGTGCCCGAACAGGGACAGGAGGCAGCCTAAAAAGTATCGCTGACCGGTGGCGTAGTCTCGCTGGACTCAAGACTGCTGAAAGGGAGCAGAAGCTGCAGCGACAATCATCTCTCCGGGGGAGAGGGAGGTGAGTGGTGGGCAACGAAGGGTGGTAACATGACCTGTTAACAAAAGTCAGTCTTAGAGCTGATGGGCAAAATTCTTGCCAAACAGGGGGCAAAAATTGATACGAATGATTTGAAACGATTGTTGATTTGGGCATCTAGAGAATGCCCCTCTACGACACCTGTCACGGTGCATAACCCTGAGAGCTAGGGTGTGATAGGCATTCAGCTGTGGGATGCCACCACGCATTACGACAGCATCGTGGCCGGCCTTTTGGGACCATGGCACACGCTGTTTGAGACCTTGAAAGCCCACGTAGGCAGCAAAACGGCAAACAAAGAACTAGCAGCACCCACGGACCCCCCCCCCTTTCAAGCCCTGGGAGCCTCTGC
>NW_010392769.1:0-4190 GCF_000710305.1 Buceros rhinoceros silvestris
CAAACAGGAGGAACTAGAAGCCATTGTGCAGGAAGAAAACTACGATATAATTGCCATCACAGAAACATGGTGGGATGACACGCACAAATGGAGTGCTGTGATGGATGGCTACAAACTCTACAGACAGGGAAGAAGAAGTGGGGAAGTGGCTCTGTATGTCAGGGACAGTTTTGATTGTCTTGAGCTCTACAATGGTGATGAAAGGGTAGAGTGTTTATGGTTAAAATCAGGGGAAAGGCAAACAGGCCAGACATCATGGTGGAAGTTTTCCATAGTCCACCCAACCAGGATGAAGACGTAGATGAAACATTCTACAAGCACCTGGGAGAAGTCTCATAATCTGTGCCGCTCATTCTTGTGGGGGACTTCAGTTTACTGGATGTGTGCTGGAAATATAATACAGCAGTGAAGAGACAGTCCAGAAGGTTCCTAGAGTTGTGGAAGACAACTTCCTCACACAGCTGGTGCAGGAACCAGCAAGGGAAGTCTCCCTGCTGGACATGTTGTTCATCAACAGAGAAGGACTTGTGGATGATGGGAAGCTTGGAGGCCATATTGGCCACAGTTATCATGAGACAGTAGAGTTTTTCAATTCTTAAGGAAGTAAGGAGGGGGGTCAGTAAAACTGCCACCTTGGACTTCTGGATGGCAGACTTTAACCTTTTTAGGAGACTGGTTGACAGAGTCCCTTGGGAGGAAGTTCTAAAAGGTAAAGGAGACCAGGAAGCCTGGACATTCCTCAAGATGGAATTCTTGAAGGTGCAATAACAAGCCGTGCCAGTATGCCATAAGACAAAATGGGTGCTTAGAAGACTGGCCTGACTGAATGGAGAGCTTTGGCTGGAACTTGGGAAGAAAAGGGAAGTCTATGGCCAATGGAAGAAGGGGCAGGTCACTCAGGAACACTATAAGGATTTTGCAAGGCTATGCAGGGAGAAAATTAGAAAGGCTAAAGCCCAACTAGAACTTAATCTGGCCACTGCCATAAAAGAGAATCAAAAATGTTTTTATAACTGCATTAACAGCAAAAGGAGGGCTGAGGACAATCTTCACCCTCTACTGGATGTGGGTGCAAACACAGTGACCAAGGATGAGGAAAAGTCTGAGCTACTGAAAGCCTTCTTTATCTCAGTTTTCAATAGTAAGACCAGTTATTCTGGTTGTTCTCTGAATGCCCAGATACTTGAGCTGGAAGTTGGAGACAAGGAGTGAAATGAAGCTCCCATAATCCAAGGTTTATTGAATGGCTTAGATGTGACCAAGTCCATGAGGCTAGATGGAATCCACCCAAGGGTACTAAGGGAGCTGGCGGAAGTGCTCACCAAGCCACTTGCCATCATTTATAAGCAGTTCTGGCTAACTGGGGAGGTCTCAGTTGACTGGAGGTTAGCCATTGTGACACTCATCTACACGAAGGGCCAGAAGTAAAACCCAGGGAACTGCAGGCCTGCTAGTCTGATCTCGGTTCCAGAGAAGGTTATGTAGCAGATTATCTTTAGTGTCATCAGGAGGCGTGAACAGGACAACCAGGTGATCGTGTCCAGTCAGCATATGGTGACACCCATCTACACGAAGGGCCAGAAGTAAAACCCAGGGAACTGCAGGCCTGCTAGTCTGATCTCGGTTCCAGAGAAGGTTATGTAGCAGATTATCTTTAGTGTCATCAGGAGGCGTGAACAGGACAACCAGGTGATCGTGTCCAGTCAGCATATGTTTGTGAAAGGCAGGCCCGGCATGACTAACATGATCTCCTCCTATGACAAGGTGATCCACTTAGTGGATGAGAAAAGGGCTGTGGATATTGTCTACCTAGACTTTAGGAAAGATTTTGACACCATTTCCCACCCCATTCTCCTGGGGAATGTCTTGGATGGCTCTTCTGGCTTGTATCAGAACTAATGTGGCCAACAGGAGTAAGGAAGAGACCATCCTGCTGTACTAGGCACTGGCGAGGTTGCACTGTGAATACTGTGAACACTGTTGAATACTGTGTCCACTTTTGGGTCCCTCACTACATGAAGGACATTGAGGTGCTGAAGCATGTCCAAAGAAGGGCAACGAAGCTGGTGAAGGGTCTAGAGACCAAGTCTTATGAGGATTGACTAAGGGAACTGGTTTGTTTAGCCTGGAGAAAAGGAGGCTGAGGGATGATCTTATCACTCTACAACTAACCGGAAGAAGGTTGTAGAGAGGTGGGGGTAAGTCTTTTCTCGCAAGTAACAAGTGATAAGACAAGAGGAAATGATGGCCTCAAGCTGTTCCAGGGGAGGTTTAGGTTGGATATTAGGAAAAATTTCTTGACAGAGAGGGTTGTGAAGCATTGAAATAGGCTGTCTAGGGAAGTGGTTGAGTCACCATCCATGGAGGCATTTAAAAGACATATAGATGTGGTGCTGAGGACATTGTTAGTGATGACCTGCAAGTGCAGGGTGAACAGTTGGACTCAATTATCTTAAAGGTCTCTTGCAACCAAAATAATTCTGTGATTCTCCACAGCGCTGCTTTCCAGCAGGTCATCCCCTAACCAGTACTGGTGCATTGGGTTATTCCTCCCAGGTGCAGGACCTTACACTTACTCTTGTTAAATTTCAAGGGATTCTTCTCCTTCCAACTCTCCAGCCTGTCCAGTCTCACTTAATGGCAGCACAGCCTTCTGTTTTATCATCCACTCCTCCCAGCACTTTTATCATTACCAAACTTGCTGAGATGACTATAGTCCAGATCACTGATGAATATGTTGAACAAGACTAGACCCACTACTGACCACTGGGGAACACTGGTAACTACACGCCTCCAACTAGACTCTGCTCCACTGATCACAAACCTGTTATTACTATTCTTATCACAACTATTTTTAGCATTATTACTATTGTTGTCATCACTATTTTAATGTTATTTTATTTCAGTTATTAAATTATTTTTATCTCAACCTATTAGTGTCCTTACCTTTAGCACTCCAGTTTGCTCCCCTGTTCCCTGGGGTGAAGGAGGATGGACAAGTGGCTTTGTGGTGTTTGGTTGCCAACCAGGTTTAAACTATGGCAGTCACTCACTTAAATGTATTGTTTTCTTTTTGCTTTCAAACAATGGACTTCACATTCAGAAACTGTATATTCCTCTGGTGATATATTCTTCTTTTCTGTGCTCATATCTAGTTACTAAGTGTGTGTCATTTGTGTACATGTGTGCGAACACATGTGTGTAATTTTGATCATATAATATTTGCATACAATTACATTAGTCAATTACTTTTCACATAATACATTGCGGAAAGACATACGAGCAATTGTTAATATTATTCTTGTTACATTTTTGTCTATTGGGCACACAGAAACAGTGTTGCTGATTTCAAACACTACTTTTGCCATAGAATAATAACCTTGCAAATAAAGCTGGACACTAAGTGAATTTGGCATATTCAAATTATGAGACAAAAAGAATTAAGATAGAACATTAGAAGTAGAAGTGGAAATGAAAGAAAATATACTCGTGGTAAAATATCAATGTTGTGATAATGATAATAATTTGAATAAATTCTGAGTCCTATTAGACCCAGGCAACTGTATTTGTTCTGAAAGCCAATTCTCTGTAACATTGTTAAGGTTGGACTGGTGGTTGGACAAAGTGCAGATTACGGGACAGATTTCATATGGACTTTGCTCCACTGAAGTCAGTAGAATCTCTGACCTAGTAAGAGGAACACACTATTGAAAACCAGTTGGAAATCAGTTGTAGCACTAAAAGAAACAGATTTTGAAGTGTTCTTTTTTTATCGATTTAAGTGTCACATATTTTATTTAGGTTAGTCATCCCACAATTTGCTGTTGTTTCCACACTGGATTGTGATAGAGATTTGCTGCCAGGCCATCTAAAGGGGAAAGTGTTACTTATCACAGGGATTTTGTTTGATATTCCTATGTTATGGGTCGCGGGACCGATTTACCTCGCGGAATCCCTCTGTCCTGATAGGAAGGGATTTAATAGGGAAAGGAAGAAATTCACACCTCGGTCTGCTCGGATAGCTGAAACAAACTTTAATATATATAATAAAGCCACACAACTATATTCTATATGTATATGATTACAAACCAAAAGGGAAAGGTGGGAAGGAATGAAAAAGAAAAGGGAAAAAAAACCCCGAAGTAGTGAGTAGCAAGTATTTATACACAATCTGTCCTGTTCAAGGCCAA
>NW_010392770.1:0-222 GCF_000710305.1 Buceros rhinoceros silvestris
GACTCAGGTTTCCCCTCCGCAGGGCTGGAGCCCAGGGCCATTATCCCCCTCAGAGCATGACGGGGTGGAGGGGGGATATCAAAGCGCCTCCACCCTACACTAACCGGCTTGACTGTGGCCCCCACCGACCCCACCGACAGGCCAGCGATGCTGGACCCCACCCTGACCAGTCCCTGCCCCGCTGTCACCCTGGCACTGCTGGGCCCAGGCTGTGGGGGCTCC
>NW_010392771.1:0-5035 GCF_000710305.1 Buceros rhinoceros silvestris
AGGGCAGCAGCCACTGGAGGACAGGCACACGGTGCCTTCTGGACGATGCTCCTTTGCAGTAGCCACAAAAGACCAGGAATAAAAACAACAGAGGTCCTGGTTTCAAAGAGCGGGAGAAGCGAAGACACCAATATTTTCCTTTGCACTGACCTCACGGAAGGTGTCCTAACCTCGTCGCCAAGGGAAAGCCAAGCCACCCCAAAATGCTTTAGCATGTTCCTGCTTTACATTAACAGTTCACAATTGGCTCTACAATTATTTAAATAGGGACATTATCAAGCTTGTGCCTATTCAGACATATGCCGCTAGCAGGGGTGCTGGCTTCTCTTATGTTCTTTGGCAGTGGTCTTGAAGAGAAGACAGTGGAGCCAAAGGAAGAGTGTGTACACGTGTGGTTCCCAAAAAAGTGGATTTTCTACCCCTGCTTAGGTAAAACACACCATCCTTCCCAATAGGTACAGGTAAATCTGATCTCAGAAAGACTGGTGTCCTAGGCAATGATTTTCAGAGTGTTTCCAAAAGCTGAAGGGTAGCAAGTGCTAAAACAGAGCAAGGCACCTTGTGGGACCTGTACCCCGCAAACAGGCTGGATTCAGCACACCTGAGGTATTGGTACAGTCACTGCAGACCTGCTCAGCATGTCCTTACTTTTTTTTCCCGTAAAATACAGTCCTATCCTCCCTGATGCCTTCACATTCACATTTTCAGGGCAACGGTATCCTTGCTATTCAACATGGGGGGCTAGTCATGAAGTTTGATGTGTATTAAATCAGAAAAAGTTCAACAAACCTCTGGTGTTCCTTGTTTTCATCCCTAGTCTCTACTCCCCGTTGCCCGACTCATAGCCATGTCTTTCCTGTCTCATCTGGTTTTTTCAACTACCGACCTTAAGCTCCCACCTAATTTTCTTTCCCCAGCTGTTATCCCCTGTTTCTCTACCTTCTTCTCTTCCCTCTCCTCCTGAAACATACTTTGTGCCTCCATCCCTCTGCTCCTTAAGAGAAGTTTACTTCAGTCCTGTTGTGCATCAGTACCCATGTCCTGTGGCAGCAGTTCTGTCCTATTGCCATCCTGATCCATGCTGGAAGGCTGAAGTCAGACAGCGAGTCTGTTGTCAGCATTTCCACAGACGGCTGGTCCTGGGGAGCCCTGTGCAGTGCGCTGCCTTCTACCTATATCCCACTTTTAGACTTGCCCACGCAGTAGCTGGTGCGACACTTGTTCCCATCAGCACAGATAAAATTGCACTTTAGACAATGAACTGTGCGGAAAATCACTCCTTGTGCCTCCGTAGGTTTCCTCATTTGCAGGGCTCCCACTTGCTTCTGAGAACAGATTCGGTGGAAGACAGGGTTTGCTGGTCCTTTACTGCTGCTCTAAGGAAACTGTGTGTTCAAATCGGATTTTGGATAGGGCAGAGAAGAAGCAGCGCCGAGGGGCAGTGAAAGACCGGTTCTATATAACATGCTTGAAAAGTCCCCTCAGGGGATTGTTCTTCAAAAACAGTGCTCGGATATTTTACATCTCTCTTTTGATGACTGATCTCTTGTGAGGAAAACTCCAGTGGCGGTAACCTCTCACCAGAGGTTTGGGTGGAGCAGCTGTGGGCTCGAGGAGCTGCCGTGGATGGAAAAGCTGGGGTCAGCGTGCTCTCAATCTCAGGAAGACGCTAGCTACGGCAGAGATGGTTTCTGGCAAGAAATTGGTACTATGCTGGAGAAGAAGCAGTGCAGACCCGGAGCTGAGAGGAGGAAGTTAAAAGCAGACGACATCTTTGTGGGTTTGCAGCAACCGATGTCTGACAGGAAGAGCGAATTCGTAAAGGAAAAAATAAAAAGGAGGAGGGCAGTAGTGAAAAATCCATATTGTTCACTCAGTAACTAAAAAGTTGTCTGATTCCTGAAGAAAAAAATGTATTAGCTGCAAAAATAAGATTCTTTCTGTAGGTCTCTCTGACACTGAAGTTTTGCTCCTTCTTTTATTGCTAACCCTTTAAGACTGTCACGTTCTCCTCCCTGCAAATCTCTAGCTGTTTTGAAATTTTACAAGTTCCATGGTTATTGATTCAGACGTTAATAGTCTGTACTCAGCAAAATACCATACAAATGGATTAATCACAAAAAAACTTCCTGTAATAAGAAGCTTCACTGTAGCTGGAGGCAATGTGGTGTCTTAGTTCTCAGTGCTCCGGAGAGATGAGGTGGCACTGAGAGGGACTGGCAGGTATGGAAAGTCTTAGCACTAGTTATGGAAAGAGCATCAAGCAGAAAGCTCCAGGTAGTGCCATCTACTGTTAGAGGTGACTTCTTGGACAAGCATAGTGTCTTCTGCATCTTCATCCTGCTCAGGTCCACTCTCAGTGCCACAGCCACCTGCTCTCACCGCAGTGTTGTCATCCCCCTGGTCATCCCCAGACTTTCCTCTCTTCACAAACCATTGCTTGCCAGATTCTTCCATTCCCCATGTCCTTCCTGCTTCTTCAGGGACTTCCTGAGCGATTTCTGAATTTTCCAGTTTGCACTGCTGTCTTCAGCCTTGCAGATTGTTTTCACCTCTCCTTGCCCATGTTCCAGCACAGTTTAGCAAAGCAATGAGAAATTCCTTCCTTACATGTCATTTCTGTCTTTGCTTCTGGTGCATTTGCCATTCTTCCTGTTGCTGAAGCTCACGAACGTCATTCAGCTTTTGCCACACAACCCAGATGACCAGCACCTGCCTGTCTAACCCTTTCTCTTCTACACGACACTTTTTCTTTTCCATCTTTGCCAAAGAGGATCTGTATTTTGAGTATAAAGGTGATGTGGATTTAGATAACGCTCTCCCAGGTTAGAGAGGAAGATCACTTTCCCAGGAAAGCAAAGGAATCAAAGAGGAGCTTTCCTGCATTAAGCCTGACCTAACATGCCTGGTGAAATTTTGGAAATTCTTGGGTAGCTCTTCAGAGTCCCACTCACATTCCTCATGATTAGGAGAAGATTATGGAAAGTTCTTGCATGGATATCACCATCAAGAAAGTAAGCTGGCAGCACCCTTAAATGAGCAGTTGTTGTGCTGATATTTAAGAAGCTAACTCATAAAATTATCACTACAGCCACGGAGGCTCATCTTTCTCACCCGAAAGAAGTTAGAGACTGTGACAAAAAGACCTTGGTAACATTTGCAGCCATCAGAGTTTCAGGACCGCTTCTTCCCTGGGGCTCTTATTCAGCAGGGACTCAACGCTGGTCGGCATTGTTTTTCAGCAGTGAACTGGTCAAACAGCTGCTCGGATGTATTTGGTTGCCTCTGATGTGCCTTCAGTAGAAGGCAGTGAGACATCACTGCGTAGTCGCAGTGGAACTAATGAGCTAAAAGTAGAAAACAGGAGGAGACAGCAGCAGGTGGCTTTAGCAGGCGGGAAAACGAAGGTTTATATTTCCACATGCTGCAGAGGATGATTGTAGCTATTTGGGTAGGTATTTGAGGGGAGATCCTCTGTGCCGCTCACCAGGCTCCACAGGAGATGAGCAGAGACGCTGCTCTTAGACCCCGGTTACCTCCCCATATCCATTTCACCATCCCGATGGGGTAGGTGGGTGGTGAAGCCCAGAGCTGGATCCATCGACAGCTGCTCTGAGTTCAGCCAGAGACGGTAACAGCCCTCTCCCTCGGTTTTGCTAATCTTCCCCCTGCGGTGTGCTGCGATGGAAGCAGCAGCCAGGAGTTACTTTTTCCCGCAGAATCTGTAGAAGGGAGTAGGTTTCATCTCTGGGACACAGACTTTGATGGAGACAGCTATCGTTTTATCCCGTTTCCCCCCGGGGTGACACGTGGAGGTGGCCTAGAAGCTCCACGCGGGCCGGGAGCGCAGCTCCTCCCCTGGCGCTGCGCAGCCGGACGAGCTGGGAGGGCAGAGGACAGAGGACAAATGATCCCCCTGAGCTGGACAGGGATTGCTGCCACAAACACCACAGGCGTTGGATGGTTGCGAATGTAGGTCTGTCCCCAGGTGAGCAGGAAGCGCTGCAGGGCGGGAGACGGGAGCTATCTGCAGTGCTTCCTGGGACACGTTTCCCAAGCTCCATCCCTCTGTGTGTTTTACAGGACAAGGGGAGAAGGGGTGGAAAACCAGAAGGCGTTGCAGGAAAAGTCACCCGGTCCAATATCGCAAAGGGAGCCAGCTCTTACAGAAGCTGGAGAGTTTTTTTGTGGTGTCCTTCTGATATGTATTTTTTTTCTGTCCAGCAAACACCTGCATAACTTTGTGCTCATAAGACAACACAGTTATGCCTCTGGAACCACACTGTTCCTGTAAGAGTGTGTAAACTTTGCCACGGTGTTACTAAAGGGGAACTCCTGTACTCGACTCACCTGCAAGCAACAAGTATGATTCCAAATTCGTGAAGGTAGGAAAAAAATTAACACAGGGAATGGGTTTTATTCATGTAAAAACACATAACTTACAAAGGGAGTATCTTAAATGCTTGCACTGTCAGCAGTTTTGCTTAATACCATGTAACACAGTGGCTGAACTGGGTGCAGAAGCCACAGAGTAAAACAGTGTCTCAACTCAGGAGACAGAGGTGGGAAGCCATCAGATCTGCTCTGCTCATCCTCTGCTAACTCAGCCCAGCTCATCCTCAGGGTAACACAGACTATGTGCAAGGAAAGACAGAGTGACACTGTCTGAAAGCAGGTATTTGGTAATTTGGACTGCTTTTTTAAAGAAGGTAACACCTACGACACCTTGGAAACGCGGTGTTTAAAAATACCATTCAGCACTTTTTTTGGGGTAGGGAAGAAACAGGCAGAGGTGAGATGACTATCTAAGAGTGATTTATGCAGGCAGTGTGGGCTTGGAACTAAGTGTGGTCATTCAGAGATTACTACACTTTATAAAAACAAAAGCCCTCTGCTGAAGATGGCTGAACTTCACCAGTTCTGTTTAAAAGAAAGAACAAGAATAATGGCACACTCTGTTTTGCCACAGTTTCCAGTCTATCACTCTAGTGAGCCAGAAGAAGCTGCAGTTGTCTCCAGGAAGTGAGTGGCGGGA
>NW_010392771.1:5133-5769 GCF_000710305.1 Buceros rhinoceros silvestris
GATACATTCCTGCTTCCATCCTCCTCCTTTCTCTTCACAGTTCCTCTGTTTCAGCAGATTGAAAATTGCCACAGGGATTTGCAGAAACTACACCTATCCCAAGAGAAAGGGAGTCACCATTAACATTTCCTTAAAAAACAGGTATCACCTGATGTTCTGGTCATGAAAAAGACAAAGATAGATTTTTAAAAGATTGGAGAGGTTGAATCCAGGCTGGAGCAGAGTTTGGTCCTACTTGGACAGGCGAGAGCCGGGGTCTTGCCTCTGGTCATACATGGAGTGCTGGGCAGTAATTCAAATCACAGCCATGCTCCACCACTCACTCTTGCTGTCTCCTGCCTGGGAGGATGAGCCCCAATTGTTATGAACTGTCAGTGGGTTTCTGACCACGGGGTAGGGGAAAAGAGCCATTGTTTTACTTGTTGTGTCACAAAGGAGCAATAAGAAATGTGTTTGAGTAACATTTTACTAAGGACAGGACAGTTCCTATTTGTCAGTCATTAACATACCCCTCATCTCTAGCCTTACTGCAGGAGTCTTCTCCATGACAATGCCTGAAGGATGCCCAAAGACCTGCCTCCTCCAGACCTCTGTGGTGCCCATCTCATTCAAAAAATCTCTCTCACGTTGGCTTGC
>NW_010392771.1:5897-7047 GCF_000710305.1 Buceros rhinoceros silvestris
CTAAGCCCCAAAGCTGATGTTAATGCTCTCCACCTCCTCAAAGGTACATTTCTGCATGGGAGTCTCCATCTTCTGAGAAGGTTAGCACAAAAACATCAGCTCTTCTGCTGATTCCTCTGCGTGGTTTGGGCTCAGGATCCCTTGCAGAGACATAGGTCCACAGTTAGAAAACAAATCTTTTGCTTTTAGTTAAGTTTTGACCTGCCCATTTTGCCGCAAACTTTAGCTAAGTCTTCATTTAGCTGGTTCTTCCACATCCTGATTACTCCTGAACTGGTATCTACTTAATTCTCATTATTTTTGCTTACTTACTCCTCCTATGCATTAGAGATGCTTTGGGCACTTCCTCGTTTACTACACAGCTTGCGATACCCCAGGAAGTGGAAGAGTAGTGGCCACAGTAAGGACCATAACAAGGAAGAAATGTACAATGCCCACAGTGGAAAAATATTTTGAAGAAGCTAAAGGAGGAAATATTTAAGCAAGGACCTGCCCGCTGTGTGGAGTTCACTTAAAAAACAAGCATGTCCTTCATAGGTCTATCAATTTTCCAGCTACCTACCTTCATTAGCTAATTAAATTGATTAATGATATTCTTAGTCAAAGAAGACTTGCAACAGTCACAAAGAAAAAGGTGAAGAAGCAAGGTCTGCTAGCCTTTGCATCCCTTGCTGTGCTGTTGCAACAAGTGATGAAGATTTCCTCTCTGTGAGTAGCTGGAAATCCACTGTTGCCCAGAGAAGTTGCTTCTTTTTGCAACTTGGGAACTCAGATAGAATGACTTCTTCCAAAGTTTTCCCAGTGTGAAATTTTGATACATCCTAGCTGGGTATTGGCCTCTTGGTTTCACTGTTCTTGTCTCTTCCCCAGCAGGTCTCAGGATTTCACGTGTCCTCTCTGAACGGGGTTTGACCTGGCTGTGTCACCCTTCCAAGCTCTGAGCAAAAACCTCCACTTCTCTGCTTTTGGAGACAGCTGAGATGCATGTGAGCACGGAGAGCCATCAACGTTGTGTTTATCCCATGCTCATCTGGAGGTACGTATAGCAGATGCCAAAGCATCGCTTGGTGTTTTACCTGGACACAGCCCAGATGGGCCGGCAGCAAAGACTGGCGAGTGCCCAGGTGTGGGGTCCAAGCCCCCGAGCTCA
>NW_010392771.1:7114-11914 GCF_000710305.1 Buceros rhinoceros silvestris
CCAAACCCCCCGGGCTCACCTGCCATCCCGGCTGGCCACTGTGCAGGCTCATCTGGAGTGGATACTGTGCTGCACCATGGCTGTGCCTCAGACGAAGGCTCTGCTGACTCTTCCTCTCAGGTGCAATACAGAAATACCTTTCTCAAACTGAAAATGAAAGGAGAAGGTAGCAGGCTGGAAGGCATGGCTGGCGGTGTCTGGCAAGGAGCGGGTTAAGCACAAAGGGAAGGGGGCTGACTGACAAGAGGCCGAAGCAGACACAGATGCACTTCCTCTGTGCCCCTCTGAAGGAACAAATTAATTTTCTTATTAATTCATTGCTGGACTCTTCCATCTATTTAAAAAGAAATAAAGATCAGGAGCCCAAGTCAAACCTTCTTCCCATGGGACTCAAACTACAAAATACAACGGCCACAGCTCAAGTTTTCTGAATACTTCCCCCTTCTCACAACCCAAATGCGATACCAGTTACTCCAAGTCCTACCTGCCCAGGCAGCCTCTGGAGCAGCTGGTCTCACAGCACGGCCCTGCTGGTGGGTTTTGGAGCTTTTCCAGAGTAGGAGAAGGAGCTGCTGAGGGCCCAAGGCTGCAGCTCACCTTCCCCCTTCCTCTGCGAGTGGCAGGACAGGGGGTGGGCATCCCTGGTGTGCTCAGCTGCACAAGTGCTCCAAGCTTAGAAATGTTCAAGCCCTGGTTTTGGCTGAGGGAGCAGAGAAAGGGGAAAGTGCTTTGTCTTTCCCATGCTGGGAAGGGAGAGGATCGCCCAGGCCTTGCCCAGAGCAGCAGCCCCCTGGCTTGGGAAGGGGGGGTGCCTGCAGCCCAGGAACCTCTGCTTGGCAGCAGGCAGCTGTGCTGGGTGGTTGGTGGTGGGGAAGCAAATCTAAGACCACTTGGGTGCTACTGGTGGGAAGTTTGAGGATTGTATGATTGGCCTCTGGACTGGGCTGTACAACCGCTTTTTGATTAACCCAGGGATAACGACCATCTTGAGTGACCCTGATTTCTGTAGCAAAGATCCCAGGTTTCTCTGGCTTTGGAGAGCTGAACTGTGTGGTATGACCAAAGATGCATCGAAACGCATGAGTTCAAGAGAATATTAAAACATGGTTTCTGTAGTATTTTTTAAAAGTCTTGGTGTTCGGGCATGTATTTCTGACTGCTCTGCCATGCCCAGCTTGCAGGCAAGCACTGGCTGGGACAAGCACTGGCTGAGAAACGGGGCTCAGCCCCTTCGTTGAACTGAAGCATGCTGTCCCTTCATCATCTGCATCCACACGAGCAAGAAACCTCTGGGTGTTGTAGTTTTAGAGGTGGGCTCTCTGAAAACACGTCCTCTCCTGCAACATCTGCTTAGGACGAGATAGACCAATCCTTAAGGATAGCCCTCGGCACACACACCCACTCCTCTGTCCTCTGCATCTGTCAGTACTGGTATAGACATTAGAAACTTACTTATATAAAAGTTGTTGAATCATCTTTCACAGATCCTCTTGCGAATTGCCCACTGTCTTCTTCCAAAGCTGCAACAGGCCACGAAAAAATTCATGGAAGAAGAGCATTTATTAAACTCATCTTCATACACAGAAAACCGATACTAAATATTCTGTGCAAAGTTACCCACGCAGGCTGAGGTAGGAACTGAATCCAGACTTCTTACATTCCCACCACACTGTGTGACTCTGTCCCAGCACAAACTTTCCTTTCCAGGGAGTATTCTCAGCTACAGAAATATCCAGGCCAACTTTGTCATTTTGTATTCTGAAAACCATAATACTTATATATTTTGAAAACCATAAAGTTTTGTCTTTTTATATTTTGAAAACCTATAGCTCTTGCCTCCTTTCTGAAATCCTCAGATATCTGAGTTGCTGCATGGGTTCTGTCTCTAGCAGATGGAAATTAAACACCCTGTATATAAGACTGTCTGGAAATCTAGGCTTTGAAAGGATGTTTAAGACAAGAAAAAATCCCTACGCTTTACGCTCCGCTGTGAGTGTGAGCCCAGCTCTAGGTTTTTAGTGAAGCTTTGCTCTTGCTCCCTTTTCCCTTGAGCACTAGCAGCTAATGGGATGGTATCAAACACTCCCTGGGAGAACATGCTGTGCCGGAGAGAGGGCCAGGGCCACCCCAGCCGCACAGTAACAGCTGCAGTTACTTGTGCTGCCATCATTACTCAAGCAGAAGATTTGGCACCAGCTGCTTTAATTATTACTTACATTTGTTGTAAACTTAGGAACACAAGTAAGAGGCTAGTCTTTAGCTTGATGCATAACTCTTCCTTACTCGTTCTAAAGGGATGTCAGGCCTGCTAGATGTTCCTTTGGATGCGGTCCACTGGGATGAGGCTGGCGTCTTCGCTGGTCAGATGTCCACTGATACACGGGGAGGAAAGACTTTGGAATGTTAAACGCAGGTTAGGACCTGTTATCTTGGCATTTTTACCTCTCTCTTCTGGTCAAGGAAAACAGAGTATTCAGGGCACCACATCATGCAGTAAGGGAAGAAGAAAGCCAGTAAGAACAAGGAGCGCTGAGCAGCAATCCCACACCTGGCAAAGGGCAGCATCAGGGAAGTCAGTGTTCCGCTAACAGGAAGCTCTACCACCCGTCATTAACCTTCCTCTAAAGTGAACTTACTGCCCTGAAGAAAGGAAAACTTTTGGGGGTGTTCATGCCCTGTGGAACTATACAAATAATTTGGTCATACTGAAGTTGTATTTGATGCATTGTTAAAAACTTGGGGATTTGGATTTTTGCTGGGTTTGTTTTGGTTTTTTAGTTTTCTGTTTAAGAGACCAGCTTCTAAGCATTTCTATGCAATGTTATTAAAGCCACAACCTAGAAATCCAAACTGGCAGCTCCTTATGGAAGAGAGGGTCCTCGATCAGGAGGAATTCAGCGGTACAGTAGCTGTGGGATGTGGTGTCTGGGGCTTTTCAGGGGTGAAACTGATGGCCTTTTTTGTTACCTAGATGTGGCTCCTCTCTGCCCAGTCCTGCACTGAATGCAGTAGCCTGGAGAAAGGGAAAACCTGACATCTAGAACAAGGAACAGAAGAGAAATAGGAGCATGTCAGACTGTAAAAGTTGACAAGCAGGAGACAGAAGCTGCTGACAAAGCCCTCCGTTCTGTTGCCATCCTTCCACAGGCCAGATCATGCCAAGATATCCTAGCAGGGCATGTGAGAGCCATCAACCAGCTGAACATCTCCTGATGAAAGCACTTTGAGTGTTTGCTGTGAGATTAGATACTACACAATATTTGTAAGTAGGGTGCTGCCAGCTCAGTGGAATCACAGATCATCAGCAGTGATTTGGTCATCAACACGCAGTGGTTCTTCTCTCCTGCACTGCTGCAAGAGGTAGGTGCCTGCTTCTTCAGAACCTGTAACAGCTAGTGGAGCCGCAGCACATTGTTAAAGCCTAACATCACAGAGGGTATAAATAGCAGTTACCTTCAGCATCCTTCAGGTTCTCTTCATCTCTGAGTTTGCAAGGTTTCTCCCACAGACAGAGAGGGTCAGCTTACAGTTACTGAAGTACTGTAAATACGCAGCACTGTCATAACCTTGGATCCACAAACCAAACCCATAAAAGATTGGCTACTTATCATTCCCCTGAGAATGGGAGCAAAACCAGAGCAGTGGAGAACAGAGTCCAAACAGCCCACAGTTCCTCTATCTAGACGTGCAAGACCGGACTCTACACATCCCTGATCCACTGTTCTACCCCAACAACTTCACATGCTTTGGAGTTTGTTTGTTTGCTTTTTAATTTAAAACAACCATAAAGACTCATGCAAGCTCCTGTGATACATCTGTATGCAACCTGGATTTCTCTGTCAGCACTTTCCTTTGGGATAAATCCTGAAGGACAAAGACACTGAAGCCTCTTGGAGGGTGTTCTGGTGCCTGTGCTGCCTATTGCTGATGCTGTTACATGTATTACAAGACGAGGTTGGCATGAGAAAATTCAGCCTGGAAGTTTTGGCAGATCACAAATTACTGAATCTGAGATGCTGTGTAGCAAATATGCATCCTGGCGTTAATGCAGTACTGGGAGGAGGATGAGGGTGGAATCACAGACTGGGCTGAAGGAACAGTTGTAACAACACTGGTTCTTGGTGAACGCAATTCTCCAATCTTGACCTCTAACATATCAGATACCTTTGTAATTGGAAAGCTCCACCGAAAACAATAAAAAAAGTAGGAGAAGACAACAGAGAAATAACTGCTTTTCAAGTTTAAAAAGTAAACTTACCCAGAAAGCACCACTAGCCTTTTCCACAGTGGGAAAACTTGTTTCCACCATAGCCCCTTGTTCTTCCAGAACTGACTGAAAGAACTTAAAGATCATCTTCGATGTTTTGCCAAATAAATCTGTTCATTAACTTGAATGTGAAAGATACCTGCGATTAGATACCAAAGACGTAACCCTCAGTTGCTAACCCACGGGTTAGGGAATCTTTCTCTGTAAGGTGCTCTCTTCACTTCCTCATGAAATTCATCAACCCTCTGAAGGGGCTCATAGCCTCCTCCAGGCCACTAGTTCCCTGCCAGCTTTTTAATGATTGTTTCACCTTGCATATCTGAAGCAGCAGAAGGAAGAGCATTAAGGTAGGCTTACTTCAGTTTAATAGCAAGTTTAACCCAACTGAGGAAGTACAGTGATTTTTTTTTTTTTCCACTGTCTGGACATACTACTGATCTATTCAAGGGAAGCTCTGCTTTTCACCTAAACTTAATCAAAGCGTTGTATTTACAGCTCTGTACGAGACACCAAAAAACATTCCTCTGCTGAAC
>NW_010392771.1:11989-24837 GCF_000710305.1 Buceros rhinoceros silvestris
CTAATAGTCCTTACCTGTGCGTAGACAGTGGTAGCCCTACCTGAAGTACTTTACGCAGACATAAAATGCAGCAATGTGAGAACTGCCTACGGGTACTACAGATGGTGGGCCTGAGTCTGCATTTCGTGTTCTCTTCTACACTCCTGTTTAAAGAGACAGGGGCCCTGACTGCCCACACGAGGAAGATTTGTTCACATCACTTGCCCAACTAGAAAAAGTCACTTCTGTAGGAAGCAATGGGAAGTGTTTATCCTTCTCTGGTCCAGAGAATTCACGTTAGTTCTAGAGGGCTGCAGCAGCTACACAGAGCAGACAGACAGTGAGGGGTGGTGGTGTACACATGCCTAACCGCTTGCTCTTCCTTTGTGAAGCCATGAAACAGATGGTGCTTTTCCAGCGAGCACTCTTCAGCTGACTGGATCACACGCAGCACCACAAACGCTTTGGTGACTACTGCAGGACCGGAGGTTTCATGTCACTACAGATTTCAAGTACTGTTACATAGGATAAACGACCAGAACAATAGCTGAAATACACTTCATCTTATGCACATCATCATCATATATGTACACACAAACACACACTCAGAGGTCATTTTGACCTAATGTATAAACCAGGATGCCTCTAACTGTTGTCATCCAGTGCAAATTTTCCACCCGGGGCAGTCTTGGGCTAGCCTTTGTAGCAGCTGTTGGCAACTTTGTGGCCACTCCTTTGAATCACCAGTTCCAAAGCCAGTATGTTTAGGAGCAGGTATTACCTTTGCATTCTACATCATTGTATAGCCACAGTCCTAAGCCTAAAACCTACACGAACTGTCAGGTTTGTGAATTTAAGCTGTGTATTGTACACTAGCACAAAGTAACAGTTTTGTTACTTTGGTTGACTTGGTTTTACTTTGTTGCAAAACTTTAGTCTACAATCAGAGTTCTGACTACACCTGTAATTCCTTATCTAGAACTAAATAAAGTATAGAAATGACTAGAGAAAGTACATTTCTGTTTAACCATCTTTAGAGACAGTAGAGTAACCCAGGGTATCTTCCCCAATAAACAGAATCAGGAGCTACATGAACAGTGTTTCTAAATCCGTTCACAGAGACAAGGCTCCCATCCTTAGGGAGAACGCAAGCCCCAGATGTTACAGAAACCTGCTAACATCAAGATCTCTGCCTATCCTTCCCATTTCAGGACTGATGGGTTTTAGAAATGGTCATTTAAGTCTAACTATTATTCGTACACTACAGACACATACAAGTACATCCAATACAGCAAGAATTACCACTTTCACCACTTCAGACAGACTATCACACCCGTCAACACGAAGAACAAAATGCATCACGTAACACAAAGTTACATGGACTTGTGACAAATAAGGATCCTTAGGTCTAACTGTTGGAAGAAACAATCCAGGCTAAGGGTTGAGACACTCCTTTCCAGCTTTAGCTTCCAGGCAACAGATTTGCTGAGCTGTTCCCTAACTGACTAACACAGCTTCTTAAGCCTTGACAGTTACAGGCCACAAACACCACAACCTGGCAAGAAGTAGCCACCTCTCTTTCACTTCCTATCATCCTAATTCCCAGAGCCTGAATGCCTCCCCCAGCCAGCCCTGCCGCTATTTCCCATACTTTTTCATCTAACTGCCTCACTACTTCTGCACACTCTCCTGAACTTTGAAAGAACAAAAGCAAATCTAAAAATGCCAACAGTTCTCCATGTTGAGACTTTGGCACTTTGGTTTACAAAGAACAACATTCTTAACATTTCCTACTTTGTCTGGATCACCAACAAATACCAGTAAAATCAGAGCTGGGATGTTATTTAAATTCAGTGTTTCAGTTCCCTTGTTCTCATTTTACTAAGAGTTTTCAATGCCAATTTATAATAAAACATAATGGATAAGAAGTGTTGAGCAATAACCAGGAAGTTACAACTTCTGACACCAATTTCTCCTGATATATTGTATCAAGCTATATGAGGCTGCACATGTGTTAAGTGTTTCTTTTAATAACTTGTTAATAGCTCCCAGCACTCAAATTCAGAAACAGTTAACAAAATTACATTTCACCTGCTTACTCTCTTAAAATTATGGGCACCTCTTTTGGTGGCATTCCCTGACAATCAGGATGAAATTATTTTTGCTGTGAGGGCTTTGTAGCCACATGGTTAGTTATTTCAGAGAGCAAAACTTGCCAGAAATCTAAACAAAGTCAATAGTGTTTCTCTCCTTAAACCACATCTCACCAGGAATCCAGCAAGTGCCAAAGATGGCACAAGAGAAAGCTGGACCACGCACTCTGCTCAGCCATCCCACACGACCACACGCTGATTCTCAGGGAAGACAAAGCTCCTAGGAGGACAGATAAAAGCTGACTTTATTATTCATAAGTATCGAGTCTTGTTTTTAACTTATATTCCAAGGTGATAGAAAATACAGAACAAAAGACAAGAAACAACGTTTCAGTGGAATTAACTTTTATTGAGGGGGAAAAAAGGTTTACATGTAGTTGTAGGTTTTTCCATCCGTACTTTTGAAACTCCAAAAAGGACTAGAAACAAAACTTGCTTAATCATTTATTGCAATACCACAAAGTTGGTGGGGTTTTTGTTTTGCCTTTTTCTTCTTAAAAAAACCAACCAGTAAATTATGCAACCAATTGTGGTGTTTAATAAATATTTTTTCTCCTGCACCGATTAAGGGGTAATATTCAACCAAGTACAAGAAAACCCCCAAGATTTTTACAGTTTAATCTTCCAATGTTATCCACTGTGTAGCAATCCAGAAACTTTATCTATAAAACAGTCTTGGCTTTGAGTGTACAGGGATCTGTTTTACCAGTCAGTCAAATACCAAATTTTGCTCTAGCTCAAATAGTCTGCACTCAAAGCAACTACTGATCAAAAAAAAACCCAACCCAACAAAAACCAAAAACCCAAAAAACCAACCAACTCTCAAAGAGACTCCTCAGGTTCATGACTACATGAATTTGTCATTACAGAAAAGGCTCGAAGTCATTACTTGTTTGTCAAAGTAATAGGTAAACATTTTAACAGAAATATTAACAAGTTACTTGGAAATGCAGGTTTCTACTAAAGTATTTGAGTGTGTATACTACATATGACATGCAAGCTTTAAAAATATCAATGCTCTCTTCTGATTAGTCAGGAGTCCAATTGTTTTAAAAAACAAAATAGGAATGACTTCCAAAATGTATCAGCACTTTGGGTTCTCTATTTCATTTTGCTTAAGATGTTTTACTACACAAAAACTACAACAATTACAATAGTTAAGAGTGTTACAATAAGGAGGGATGGAAAACAGGAATACTTCAACTGAAAATATGTATATTCTAAATGAACCAAAGATTTGTAGAAGAGCTGGATGGAGGACAAGAAAGGGAGGGTGGGAGGGGACGCAGTAGGGAAGCTAAGATCTGAACTTTGTATTTAAAAATCATGTCCTCACAACTGTAACGCTTCGGATCTTCAGTAGCGCCCTGAGGGGGAAATAAAGACACAATTTCTATAAACAAACTGTACACACATCATCTCAGCTTTAACATACCCAGCTTTTTTGCTGGGCAGAATTATCAGAATTTCCACTGATCAATTAATACTAGTAACAACAAGGATTAAGCCAGCCAAGTTCTATTTATTCACTTGTATTTACTTACTTGGACTATAGGAACGGGATCTTGATCGTGATCGGTATCGACTATAATAAGGCGATGGTGATCGTCTCCTTTAAAGGAAATTAAAAAAGAAACCCAACAACATCCATTATGAAAGAAGCCTTATTTGCATCACTTGTACAGAACAGAACCATTTCCTTAGCACTGAAAGACTTGGCCTGCATGAATGATTTCAGCTTTATTTGGCTGTGGCTTTACAGTTTTACAGTTATTTAACAAATGCCTTTATAATTCTCTGTTTGATGTGTTTAAAACTGTAAGATATTCCCAGACAAAGAATTTAATAAACTCTCACTAGCCTTAAAGACATGAAGTGCATCTCCAGATGCCTACAATTCTTGTTGAACATTCCCTGAAACTAGATAAGTTTCAGAATAGTGAGATGGTTACGAAATGTCAAGCATTAAAAACCCCATCTACAAATAACTCCTTTTTAAACAGCACCATGTATCAGCTGTCCCTGGTTCTATATAGAGCATGGAAAAAATGATTCCACAAGATACGCATGGCACATGCCCTACCTCCTTCAGGTAGCAAAATTAACCCCCTGCCCTGTTTACTGTATAACCGAGTTACATAAACAAAGATTACAACGACTTTACTCCCACAAAATCTAGCATAATGAGGCTTTAACACATAACAAGCACGTATGAAGAATCTTGCTACAAACTGAGTAACATTTTCTGTCACCTAACTATTCAAATATTCCAAGAAATCCACTGTTTCTACAGTAATAAAGTAAAAATTAGGTACCTGTATCTGTAGTCATATTCCTCATATCTGTCATATCCTCTGTCATACCCCCTATCATAATACGAGTCACGGCGACGACCTGCTCCACCACCACCACCTCCTCCACTGCTATTAGGAAAAAAGCAAAAAAAGTCACTTCAGACATCTACTCTTCTTGATTTAAAAGTTTTTTTTTAAAGTGTTCTTGTAAATCAGACGCTTAAGACTATGCCATGAAACAATCTAATAATGAAACATTTTAAAAAAAAAAAAAACAACACCTTCAAAAAACCCCAGAAAACTTACCAGGCATTTGAGCCTAATCCCCATCAAAATCAAAGGCAAATGGGCACCTTAGCATTTCAGTAAGCTAAGGGTGCATTAACTGACTGCACCAGATACGTTTTTTTAAGTGACTCCTTCAGTATTTTTTGGCAAATGAGAGACAATAAGCTACAGTAGTATTTAATAGTATATGTCAATCACAGTAACACACTCTTTATATTACTAACTTTGTGATAAAATATAATTGGCATAACTCTAAAAGTTTCAACAAAGTATCTATAGTTCTGTTTCTTCAAATGGACACTGAATATTCAGTTTAAACCCCTTTTAGCTCCATTACAGGAAAAGAGTGAAGTCCTTACTGTGTTGGCCTGCCCATGTAGATGCCTGGGGTGGGTGTATGTGCTCTCTTGGTGATTGAGTAATCCACCCGAATCCTCCTGCCATCCAGCTCCATACCATTTGCATGCTCCATTGCCTGCAGGAGAGACAAGGATAAGAGACATGAAACCTGCAGCCTACTGGTAGCTATGGAAGGCTGTGTACAAAACGCATTGTTTTCCATCAGAAAAACAAGCCCTGAACTTGTTCTATTTAGACTGGTTACTAGTGCCCCACTGTGGCGAATGGCTCATCTCTGTCCCTGGCCCACTTGCTGGCAATGTTACAGGACTGCACTGGGGTGCTGGAGTAACGTGACACGCAATCCCTTCTTAAAAGAGCACGGTGCTAACCACTAACACCGTCACCTTCCCTGACTTTGTCTTCTTCCCACCAGAAAGGTAAACTGAAAATCAAAACAGCTTTTCCTGAAAACGGCATCTTTCCTACAGCTGTCTCTGACGCAGAGGGGATGGGCAGATTCAAAAGCTGTACAAAACAGTGGCTTCCTGTAGGGTGCATATGGCCGGATTACTGCTAGTCGGCTGCCATTTCATGCTCTCCCAGACTCCTGCCATCTCCCTTACAAGGACCTACTCCAGCAGAGCTTAGTAAAATGGCGGGTTCAGCCTACATGGATACCTAATTACAACCTTCCTCCCCACTCACTCTCACAATAGCAGCCCGCTAAAACGATACACAGAAGGGTCTGCGCTCGAAAAGCCTGTGCCTTCAGACCCGCCCGCAGCCTGCACACACACTCACTAGGTGTTCTAGCACGTTTCTCTAGTCTTTGAGAATCAATACAACAGCCTTTCACAAACACAGAATCACAAAAATAGTTTTTCAAAGGAGCACAGTGTACTTTTGAGATTTATATTAATGCAACAGTAATCTATATGCCGTTGTCCCCTCCCAATACCGTAATTTATCAAACAATTAACGCTGGACTTAAAAGCTATTAAAATTTGTGAAGCAATTTTTTTATCCTTTCATCAGCTGCTCTAGGATCTCTGAAATATTAGTACACACCATTTAGTTTGTGGCACTACACACGACACTTAGCCCAACATACATTATTTTCATTTTTCCTGTGTGGAGAAGTGACACTGTTACTATCTGAAGTTATGTTTGTATTCTTTCACTTAAATGTGAGGAACAATACTCAACCTCAAAACGCGAAGGTGCCTCATAAGGAGAGCATGGTTTTTTTCTCAATAACGAAACAACTACTCAAATGAAACTTTTTGCAGCTTTCTAACAAGAGCTTTGTTGAATTAACATACAAGTTATAGCGGAGGAAACAAAAACTTGCCACCCACTTGACTTAACTGTGACATTCCCAAACTGGAAGTGACTGAATTATCACTAACCTATTTAAGTATACTTAGTTTATGTTTTAATAATGCTGTTTATATCTATACTATATCGCCACCTAGTGAGTTCTGTTCCCACACAAAAATGTAACAACTACATTTAGCTAACTGCAAGGCAGACCCAAAGAACACTTCAAGTCTTTCAATATACACTAAAATGTTTTGTGAATAAAACATGGTCTTTAGCTTTATTTTCCTAGCCTTGAGACTTTTTTTTTTTAAAAAGTCCTGTTCCACAAGGATCATCTGTGCATGCATCCTAGGAATGCATGTGTGCAACAAACCTGAAAAATTAAGCCTACAAATAGCTGGCTGAAAAATTAGCCTAATGATCAAAAGCATCTTTCTGAAAATGCAGCAACAAGCAAGTTATTTCAAAAGGTAACAAATTTTCTGCTTCATGGCACCTGTATGTCAACAACTTGCAGAGTAATAAGCTTAGCTGATAAGAAGCCACCTCCGATCCAAAACACCTGGCACATGTACCTTGTTTAGTGAAAAGAATAAACACCTCTAGGAGGAAGAGCTTTTTGACACAGGGAGCAGTACAGAGATGAGCAACACACCAACAAGACAGATGAAGAGTTAATTTTGAGACTTGATTGTTTTGGGAGTACCAAGAAATGTGTTACATTTCAGTGGTAAAGATTCCTTCATAGTTACCAGTCTGCATGAAACTCAGACCCTGCTCACAATGTCTAATGACCTGCCCAATATTAAAACTTATTTTTTTAGCTTTCAACAGCTGTCAGCAACACCTGCCAACTGAAAAATTCAAAGTAATAAAAAAAATCTTTAACAGATATTCAGACATAACAAACCCTTTAAAGTTATAACTGCATCCTCCAAATGCAGAAAAGCCAAAACCTATAATAAGTCATCAGGAATTCAACAACAATTCATAGTATCTGTTTAGTCACATTGTCACATTCAGTCATTAACAACAGGAAATTCCTTCCAAAGATTTATTCAAATTCTCTGCATGATTCTTACTGTGCACCTCTCAAGTCTTTGAAACAAAGTACTTCAGTTGACATTATTAACTAACAACTGCTGCAGTAAGCCCTATTTGAAAACCTGGTTTCAGACAAGTGATATAACAGCATTTAATACAAAGAAAAACCAAATTATATTATATTAGTTTAAGACACACAATACCCTCTTAGGAGCCTTCAACTGTCAACAGTCCATTGTTATTTCAACCTGTATTTTATTCCAAATATCTGAATGTTGTTAAAAGACTTGCACAGCTTTTGCAAGATGACAGTAAGCAAGTAAGTGAATAGAGTCCTATAAACATGTACTATTAGTTTTGGTTGCAAATTCTAAGGAAAAAAATGACTTTGTATATCAGAATACAGAGCTATATGTTTGCAGTCAGAAGACACAGAATGAGGATCGGGAACGGCACAGATAATAATTCTATCTTAAATCACAGTTTTAAACCTAGAGCAGGCTATCCGTAACAACAATACTCCTTAAATAACTTTCAGGCTGGGTAACACCACAAAGAGCAGCCTGGACAAAGAAATAATGTGGGAAATTTCTGCACTGTGGTTACTGGGAAAAGGGTGCGGGGAGGAAAGGGGGACAAGGGAGGGAGAGAACTTCACTTGGCAGAACTGATGTTAGAGTCTTAGAGTCACTCTACATTTCTACTGCAGGATTCAAGATACTATTTGTACTGTACAAAAGATCATCACACTTTCGTTTCAACTGCTCCTAACCACTTTGAATTACTTAAAGAACGTCAATACAAAGGTAATGCCATACAGACTGAATACACGGAAATAGTCAACGAACAATTTATGCTGGGACGACTCATTTTGAAAACGTATTTTCATGATTTAAAGATAACTATAAGATAACTTTGTTTGTTTGCTGTGCTTTTTTGAGGTTTCCTGCTGTTTGGTTGGGTTTTTTTACCTGAAGTTCTTCCCATATTGTATTTAATGCCACCAATAAAAATAGCATCTCCACTGTATCACAGGTACAGCATGGGATGAATGGACTTAACACATTAGCTTTTCTCCCCCAGGTATACTGATATCACTAGTTCAGGTCTGGATTTAGTAAGGAGATCTGAAAAGACATCCTAAAAAAGAGAAATCTGATGGGATGAAAAAAGTAATTAAGAAACTCAGTGTTTTATGCAAGCCTGCCAAGTCAAATTTAAGTGTCCATTTCACCTTTGAACAACAGTCAATTTATATTATCTAGTTTATGGCTTTGTTTAAAATATTAGAATACTGTAAAATACAATATTTTAATATATAATTTTCTGAGCTTAAACATCTATTGATTAAATGTATTCTCTTTAAAGCATACTTTGAAGAGTTTCAGAGTCAAGAAACACAGGACTTTAGAAAACCATAATGAGTAACTGAATACGTTTCTGCAAATACTAGCAATTCCATGGTATTTCAGAGTCTCCAGAAGTCTGTAACTAGTAATTTCAAACATTTGAGACCTTTTTTGGTATATCAAAGGTCCCTTTTGGTACCACAAACAACACTTAAAGCATTTCTTCAACAAGCTATGGGAGAAGTTTTGAACAACACCACCACTTCTAAGCTTATCTAATTGCACCACAGATTAAGTGTTTGGCAAATTAAAGTTATGAAACCCTAGTAGTATTCTGGTCTTTGGCAACTGGATTATGTTAATAGTTCAGTTTGTATAAAGCTTGTCTTGACTGTTGATGAACACCATGTCAGTTCTGAGAGATGGTCAAAACTACAGAGCATAACTAAGCATTAGAAAACAGAAAATTCCATATTGCCAACAGCTGCTGTAGCTAATGCTTCTCAGATGGGTTCTTGACACAACCACGTAGTACACTCACAGTAGCCTCAGGTTAAACAACTAATATTTCATATTCTGAGTTTCTGAAAATGTGGATAATGGCATGCAAAACCCCTGGTAACTGTAGTATGATTCATCTCTAGAAAAAACCTCTCGATTTATTGTTAACCCTGACATATTACTTTTCCCCTCAACTTTTTTTTTGGTCATCTTAGTTCATAAAAGTTTGCGTTCTTCTAACACATGAAGAAAAACCTAATGTGATGGGCAGGTGAATATCCTCTATAATGTAGCAAAAATATTTCAAAACTGCAATATTACAACACTATCATGCTAGCATTCTTATATAGTCCTCGACAGGTCTTCAACAGCTATTTTCAGATCTTGCTTTTTGCATAACGTGGTTCTGAAGACTTTAGCAGAAGGGTGGCCAACATAAGAAAAAGCAATACCAAATATTACTTAGAAAGGTTTGGCATTAAAAAGAAACAACAGAACTTCACAAAAGAATAAGACCCACTACACTCATGAGAAAATACCTCCCAAAAAGGTAGACAGTAACACAAGCTTTTTCCAATAGGCTTTGAACAAGCACACTGAAAAGAACACAGACACAGCAAAACCTCAGGTTTTCTGGACAACCACCCACCAATCCTCAACATTTACTGCCTGTTATCACAATTTGAACTAAAGGCAGTGCCCATGAGCATCGTCAATATGGGTCAGAATGTAACAATCTAGTTAAGTGCTATCTTGCAAACACTAAACCATTACAAAGAAGACATTGGGTGGAAAAGAAACCTTCTGTCAGACCATAAATTTTCATCTCAATCTCAGTAGAGTTTCAAACAGAATAGAAGAGATCTCTTAAGAAATCTCCTTCAGAATGGATACATGTATCCAACATTTCCTTCTCAGTCCTGTCAGCGTGGAAGGACTGAAGCTAGTGTGATGCTATGACAGCTCACACTGCCTAGTAATTATCAAGAGCTAATTCTCTCCTCTTCTTCATAACCAAGATCATAATAAACAGCTAATGACAAGGCCACTATGGTGTCTTAGGCTTTCAGAAGTTCAGAATGATTAAAACAGCTTAAGTGAAAATAAATTTTATTACTGCCCCTTTGCTAATTTTAGAGCACTACAAAGTATCACCTTTAAGAAATGCTATTTTACATTCTCTGCGGATTTCCACTACAAGCCAGCTGACAATGCAAAACATCTTTACCATCATATGTCACTAGAAACACCACATCACTTGGTTTCAGAATCATGACACACAGCAACATTTTAACCAGCTCAGTAACTGATCCAGTATGTAACAGTGGTAGGTAACCTGACTGTGGTACAGTCCCCCTGTCACTTGAAGCCCACTTGAGACCTGAGGCAGTTTCACCCCCTGCTTCCTAGGCACAAACTCCCACTCAGGGTCAGTCAGGCACAGATTGCTAAAGATGGCAAGAGAACACTGGCATTTCCTTAGTGTGCTGGGCCCCACTTCCCCAGCCTTGCAGTGCTCTCCCTATCACTTGGGAGATAGTTACCACCAGATAGCCTGGTACATCTGTACTTGGGTCATGGTAACCTGGTACATCTGTACTTGAGTTGAGGCCTACAGGGGGGGTGGCAATAGTAAACATCAGAAATCAGCAAGTTCCTGGTCTGTACATCTGGCAGAAAATACCAGAACATTCTGACATCTGAAGTGGGCTAGAGGGGAAAATATCTGATGAAAGTCAATCATCTCAGACTCTATAAACGGTGATCCTAAAGTGAGATCCTTTGAGCTCTCCCAGATCTCAGTGGGCTGCGTCCAGAATCTCCCCTGAGTTGGGATGCCTCTCAGGTACAAGCCGCATGAATGCCCAGGATGAAGTCAGACTTCTTGAGACTCAAATATCATCGGTTGAGATTGCTGGAGCAGTGTGTTTGCTCTAAACTCAGGAAGGGAATTTTAACTATAGGCTGGCCACTCTTTCATCCACCTCTTGTAACCCAAGGACAGATGAGTATGTATTTCACTGGATTAAGTAACTCTGTGCGGCTGTGTGTTTTGTGGTTGTGTCTACGCATATGCATATATATATATTAAGTCTATTCTGTAGTAAGTTAGTGTGAATCTTGTCATCCAATCTGTAACTAAGTCATTAGTTTGAGTCTAACATTCTACTGAGTCATCTTATTTATATTAAACTGGTTAGTGATTAACCACTGCTAAAAACCCAACCCTTTCATTCACCCCTCACTGTTAATAAATCTTAGATTGCTGTGTAATCATATGTCAGTATTCTCTCCTGCAATACCTGTGCGGACAAAGCTCCTGAGGGATTTTAGCTGCAATGGAATCCACACAACACTGATACCAACCTATCTTAAACCAAGTTATGAAAGTTTACATAGAATTATTTCATGCCCTTCAGTGCTCTACAGGGCATCTCAGAGTTTCATGCCTATAGCCATATCGCCATTGTCTATACTAGTTGCCTCTTACTGCCATTTTCAAATCTGTCCTAAAGGCCCATAAAATAAGTAAAATAAATGTCTCTTCTGATCTTTTTACCAAAGTATTTCAGTCATGTAAATTCCAAGTGCATCCTTTCACACTCTTCACACACTAGCCTGCTGGGAAGGAAAAAGTGGGTTCAATTACATTCCCACTTATTTCAGTTCCTGTTTAAGGTGTTTGTCTTTATATCTGTAATTGACTGAAAGTAATATCCCATTTTTTTCCCTTTGCATGCCAGTTTTGTAGTATCTGCCAAAACAGCTTTATCCTAAACAAATTACTGCATGCTATTTTCACGGAACATTTTAAGAAATGCATGGTGTCATGCACGACCATTGCCCATGGCAACTAGCAAAAAAACCCAACTTAATTCTACGGACATATAAAGTCGGAAAGCAGACAAGACTGGCACATTAACATGACAGGAAATACCGTGCAAGTATTTTGGATGTTAAGTGTTCTACTAAACAATCACATTTTCAAAATCCCACTGAACTCAGAGTGCAAAGAAATACAAGGCTAAAAGTTAGAAGAGACCAGGCTACTGAAGGTGTATATAGGGCTATCCACCCCATCAACTCCTCTTTCAACCCATCCAAGTGATAGCAGGAAAACAGGCAAGGGATGCTAAAACAAGTTTTGTGTCATTTTACTTACCCCTGTAACCTGCAATCACACATATATCTACAAACCCTACTCTTCCCATAAACAGATTTTCTATTGGATCATATCAGAAATCAGAGATCAGAATTGAGTCTAGTACAACCAAGACATCCACGAAACACTTTTTTCATTAAAATATTGTCAATTAGCATCAGTTTTACTTTTTCAGCTAGTAATAGTAGGTTCCAGAGCTGTCATCCTCTCCCCTTCAATATTAACAGTCATATCCAAGCTTACATACTTAAAGGTAAACAGAAGCAAACAGCAAATCTGAAACATCTGCCCAAGATTATTAATCCATAAACAAGGCACTTCAAGCCTGTGACTCAGTTTACCCAAAAGAAAGAGTTAATCCCACACCGAAGTCTTAAAAAATTTGGTTTGTTTTTTTTTTTTTTTTTTTTTT
>NW_010392771.1:24874-27304 GCF_000710305.1 Buceros rhinoceros silvestris
AAAACCCCCCCCCAAATTTTAAAAAATTTTTTTTTTTTTTTTTTTTTTTTTTTTTTTAAAAAGGATGTCTTTACTTTTAGTAACAATTTAACCTAGAAATTTCAGTAAACGTAGTAAAGCTCACAGTATCCTCACAGGTAAGAAAAGTACTGCTTACTGTGGTGAACCACTAGTACAGGCTGCTCTTCATATTCTTTGATTCTTTCCTTACAAATCAATTGCACTAACAAAAACTGCCCAGCTGTCAACACCTACCACTGTAACTAACAAAGTCACTGACCAAGGCACAAATCAAGACATATCCCACTATTTTTCAAATGCACAATGGCAAGTTTTTAGCAAGGAAAACGGAGAAAGAATCTTCAAAATTTTGACAGATACAGAAAACTACTTTGAAAAATTAACTTTCAAAATACTTCAGAATTCTAGGAGACTTCTACATCTGAAGATTTACTTTTCATTTTGAAATAAAAAAAAAAATCAGAGCAAAATGCTTCTTAGCAATTCAACACAAACAGCTCAAGCTCAAAATTTGCCCAAGCATCTGAACAATGACCTAAAATGCTTCATCTCTTTAAAAGTGCCATGTTGTTCAAACAAAATAATTTAAATTAGTCTCACTGTGAGAACTTGCTAGTGAATACTTAAAACAACTCAAAAAGAGATATTCATAAAGACGATGCACAAAGATCACACCTATTAAAAGTAGTAAAGCATGAATTTACCTCTTTAGAATCATCAATTCTCTCAAAATAAACAAAAGCAAATCCTCTTGATCGTCCAGTTCGTTGATCATAAACCACATTGACACCAGTCAAAGGTCCATAACGGGAGAAGACTTCACGCAAATCTCTCTCAGTAGTATACAAACTGAGACCAAACACTCCAAGACACGTATTAGGATCTGGATTAGCCTGGTAAGACAAACATTCCAATTGAGTTTGTAAAAAACAAGTTATGCATTCTCATACAAAAATTTCTTAATTCTAAAAAAAAATTTAATCTGAAGATAAAATAGTTCATTACAAAGCTTAGCACTTCCAACATTATCATTGCAGTTGTAAGAGACTTCCAAAAAGCAACTACTTTAATTATTTTTAATTTAGAAAAAGGACAAAGACTAGCTTCTCCTGTTGGTGAAAACCTCAGTTAATAGAAATTAAGCATTCTGATTACAGAAAAGCTGTAAAATAACAGGAACTTATTTCATCAGTATTTCACGCTTGAATCACCAATGAGCTGTAGACATAACATACAAACCTGTGCTAAGCACAGGTCAGCCAGCCTGAACTTCCAGCTTCAGCCTTACTGCACGCTCGTCACTGGTACCAAAGAGCCCGCTCTGCCCCCAGTTGTGCCCATTAAATGCATCTGAAATCCTAAGCACAGACAGTTGAACTGTAATTTAGCTTCTACCAAAACTTCCTTCCCCTTCAACATTTCCTATCCAACTACACTGGAAGTCAGTATTTACATTGGAAAGTTTTGATCTCTTTCCACTTGTAATCTGGATGAAAATCACCTGCTTCTTTCATTTAGTGTTGAAGGCCAGTTCTGTGAAACTAATCCTAAAGCTCTTCTAGAGCAAGACCCTTGATTCTTTAACATGATGTGGGATACGGATCCACTTAATATATTTTGCTTCAATTGAGGAAGTCAAATATGAAATTGTACCTTGTACAATTTCTCTATTCGGTTCAAAGCTTCCCTACGTGCCAGAGAGCTCACCAAATGCCAATTCCACTCTGAGAATTATTTGACCAAAATTAACATGTTTTCAGTCAGGCTTCTGGCACCTGTTATACTAGATGCAGTAATTTAAAACAGCAGCAACAGGCATAGCAATTTAATGTTTCTGCTAGAATAACAACTGGAAGTTGACACAGTTTAAATTTGTATTTCAGTTTTGGATTTTCAAAGCCACTGATGCACAGTAATTTATGCCTCAGAGCCTGCCTTTCAACCTGACTCAAAGAATGAACAGGCTTAGATCCTCTGTCCTTTTTTTTTCCAGAGCTTTTTTTCAGGAATCCATTGTGAAAATAAGATGCCCAACTACTCACATATTTGAGGTCTCTCTCCTTCCATCTGTCAAAGTCCAAACTTTAGTTTTAAGACATATATCTTCTACAATTCCTTATTATAGTTGAAAAGCGCAACAAAAACTGGCACTTTGTCATCTAGGTGGCAACTGATCCCAAGTGGTGTTCCCAGGGCTCAGTATTGAGTCCTGTTCTCTTTAACATCTTTATCAATGATCTGGATGAAGGGATCAAGGGCACCCCTCAGCAAGTTCACAAATGACACCAAGTTAGGCGGGTGTGTTCATTTGCTTGAAAGTCAGAGGCTCTAAAGACAGATCTGGACAGGCTGGATCGATAGGATGGAGTCAATGGTATAAGGGCAACAAGGCCAAGTGCCAGGTCCTGC
>NW_010392771.1:27490-41211 GCF_000710305.1 Buceros rhinoceros silvestris
GTGGGGGTGTTAGGTCAACAGCCAACTGAATATGAGCCAGCAGTGTGCCCAGCTGGTCATGAAGGACGACAACATCCTGGCTTGTATCAGCAACAGTGTGGTCAGCAGGGAGAAGGAAGCCATGTTTCCCTGTACTCAGCACTGGTGAGGCCACATCTCGAATACTGTGCCCAGTTTTGGGCCCCACACTACAAGACAGACATTGAGGTGCTGGAGCATGTCCAGAGAAGGGCAACAAAGCTGGTGAAGGGTTTAGAGAAAGAGTCTTATAAGGAGCAGCTGAGGGAACTGGGCTTGTTTAGTCTGGAGAAAATGAGGCTGATGAGAAACCTTACCAATCTCTACAACTACCTGAAAGGAGGTTGTAGTGAGGTGGTGTCTGTCTCTTCTCCCAAGTAATGAGCAATAGGAAAGAGGGAAGAGCCTCAAGTTGCACCAGGGAAGGTTCAGGCTGGTTATTAGGAAAAATTTCTTTACAGAAAGGGTTATAAAGCACTGAAACAGGCTGCCTAGGGAAGCAGAGGAGTCAGCATGCCTAGAGGTATTCAAAGAATGTGTAGATACAGTGCTGATGGACACGATTTAGTGGTGACTTGGCAGTGCTCACTTCATGGTTGGACTTGGATCTTAAAGGTCTTTTCCAACCAAAACGATTCTATGATTCATTTAGAAGTTTCAGTTGTACAGGTTTAGGATTCTTTTTTTACTCTGTATTTCTATCTATCTTGATAATTCAGTGGCATTAACAGCTACACTCCTTCTATTACTGAAACTCTTGTGAGTCTAATAATCTCTGTCTTCTAAATCATTGCTTGGACAAGTTTCCCCACACAGTATATATCATTATTATTTTTTTAACATCTTACACTTAAGACCTTTCCTGAGACAAGAAAAGTACCAAGAATCAGTCTGCACATCCTAAGTGACAAGTGACAGTTGTATCACCACTGGAAGGACCAAACTGTCTGTGGAGGTCTAAAAGACAGCTTTTTTTATTAGGTTTCTGTAGAGTCTCCCATCAATATAGCACGCAAGCTCTCTCTGCAAGATCAGAATTAGCAAAACTGCCATCACCTTTCCTGGTATCTTCAGGACCTTGCTATTTAGGGGATCTGGTTAATTTGAGCTTTGTTTTGACACCACTAGAACTACTCCTAAGTATTGTACTGGTTTCAGCTGGAATAAAGTTAATTTTCTTAACCAGAGAAGTTGTAGAGTCTCTCTCTCTGGAGATACTCAAAACCCTTCTGGACATGGTGCTGTCCAATCCCCTCTAGGTGAACCTGCTTTAGCAAGCAGGTTGAACTAGATGCATCTGCATAGCTTCCGACCCCTACCATTCTGCGATTCTTCCTAGTAGCTGGTACAGTGCTGTGTTTTGGATTTAGGATGAGAATAATCTTGATAGCACATGGATGTTTTAGTTGTTGCTAAGCAGTGTTTACATTAAGTCAAGGACTTTTCAGTTTCTTGTGCTGCCCTGCCTGCAGAGGCTGGGAGAGCACAATAAGCTGGAAGGAGACACAGCAGAGACTGCCCACCCAACAAGCCAAAGGGCTATTCCATACCATATGATGTTATGCCCAGTATATAAACTGGGGGGAGTTGGCATGGGGGACCACAGCTCAGATTGGCTGGGCATTTTGGTCAGCAACTGTATTGTGCATCACTTGTGTTGTGTATTCTATTACTGTAGTTACTATTACTTATGATTATTTTCCTTTCCTTTTCTGACCTATTAAATTGTCTTTATCTTAACCCACAAATTCTACCCACCTCCCCCCCACTCCCTGCCCTCCCCGAGTCTCCCTCCCACTAGGGGAAGGTGGGGAGTGAGCGAGCAGCTGTGTGGTGCTTAATTGCTGCCTGGGGATAAAACACGACAAGAATTAATATGAAATTCGCTGTGAAAACAAGTTTCATATTTCACAGAGTCATTTCAAAGGCAAAAAGACTTCTTCACAGAGCAAAATATTTTAGTATTTCCTAAAATAGTAAAGTGGATTCATTCATCTTTCACCAGGAAATCTGCTAACCCTTTTTAAGTTCAGCTATTCCTGCCAATTTTTCAAGACATTAGATTCATATTTACTACATCACAATTACACACTGGCAACAATCCACAAAAAATGGAACTATGAAAGTTGATTTGCAAGAGCTTAAGCCACTGTAAGTTAGCACTGCTGTAATCTTGTCCTTTTCCTACGTGTTTTCTCCCTCTCACTCACACTGGCATTATCTGGTCCTGGTGAGCTGTTTCACCAAGCTAAGCCTGAAAAAACCTATACTCTTTTTGAAAGATTAGAAACAAATTTGGAGAAACTAAACCAGACTAAAACCATAAGGATCAGAAAAGTACCACAGCCCTCACACCAAGGAAAAGGCAGACCTGTGTGTAACATCACTCATTTAGATCAGCCTGAAGTGATATGGAACCAGAAGCTAAGGCACTGAAATGAATTATAAAGGCGGCCATTGGAAGAAATCACTCAGAATGACGTAAGATTAGTATCTTAGATCTTGGTTGATGTACCTATACTTCCTCCTGTCCACACAGATACATTTACATTTTGAGAGGCTTATTGATCCTTTTCATACTGTAATTTATCTCTATTAAGATTTACACACTAGCTAATAATGCACAGGTTTATTCAAGTTAAGCTAAATTACTCAGAGGTATAAAAATCACAAGCAACCTTCAACATAATAAGCAAATAAACACTTGAAAATTTTCTTCTTTGGCTCTTCTAGTAAATCTTACCAATAATGTCAGGTTGCAAGCATGCATGGGAAAGGTCTCATTTTTGTGAGGGGCACATATACTTGGAACTGCAATAAAATCGGAACAATTCAACCCCTAGAGCAGATGGGAGCAGGTGTCACCTGATCTAAACATACTGACTTGCAATGGTATTATTTTCAACGAATTTCTTCAACTGCCCTGCCAGCTGCAGTCCCAAGAAATCAGTGCCCAGCTGAAAGGATAAAAGATTGCTTTCCCACTCCCCACCTCCCAAATTCCCACAGCCTCCAGTGACAAGATAGAAGGTCAAATCCAGCTTGCAGGTAAGCTGGTCTATGCTGATATAAGCAGCAATTGCTCTGATACTCAGCCTTGATGAACACGACATACTCTGCTGCCAGTGTGCCTTCTCCTGTTGGACATTGGAGAATGACTACGGCTCCTTCTACGACGGTATTCTGGTGTGTACGATCTGCTTCGAGAACGTCTCCTATGGGAATGAGAATGGGAATGGGATCTGGAACGAGTGTAACGTCTGTGCGAATGTCTTCTGGACCTGGATCTTCAACAAAGAGAAAGCTTTTAGTTAGGTCATATGCACATAATATATTGAATTGTAAGACTTAAGTTTCCTAGAGAATTTTTTTTTAAAGCCTCTCTACAATTAAAAGTAGTTAAGTTTCTTCTACTTTGCACTTCTAAAGATTGCGTGAATCTCTAATAACCTGCTCGGTAACATAACTTTTACCTTTGTGAGAGTGTTTCTGGCATACAATGAGGATTACATTCACAACAGCTATCAGGAAGTTCAAAGCTTTTATCACCTTGGTTGCACATGTAACTAACATTTGGACAATTACACAGGAAACCAGATATGCCACACTAAAATACCATCTTGGCTAAAAAACTGAAAGATCTAGCAGGACTACAGTGCTGCAGTATCTACAAATGAAGCTCACCTAGGCTTAAAAATTATTCAGGACAAAAAACCTGCTTAACTCCTCAAGCATTTCTTTGCAGATGTCTAGCCAAGGATAAGCTCATTCTTACACAGGCATCATCCCATCAAAGGGATGCGTGACTTCCAACAGGCATCATATGCTAACAACAGACAGTTATCTGGCTAAACATTGCAAGAAGAGAAGCTATAACATTAGGCTGAACTTCGGGAATTCACAGCATAGTAACTCTCTTTTGGCTGCCCTGGTATAAAGTATATAATTAGGGAAGATGGATTACTAGTCTCTCTCAAGAACTGAGGAGGAGAAACAACACAATACTATGCAATTCCTCTTCCCCCTCCAGAACTATAAAAGCTGTTTTCTGGTTTCTCGCTCCATTGATGAAAGATGGATTTAGTATCTCTTCCCATTTTCACCCGTATGATGTACAAGGGAAGAGAGAAGATAGGTAGTATAAGCTAAGTAATATCTATGACGTACTTAGAGAGAAAAAGACATTCATCCTCTGTTCTGAGCAAGCTCTCTCAGAACTGGGAACAATAAAACTTTGCCTCTGCACACACACACGTTTGGGGTAGAAGAGTACAGGAAAGGACATGTGCAGCATCAAAAAATGAATTTAAAGCCTAGATTTTGTTTTTAAATCCTCCAGTGAAGGCATGTCAAGAACTTCCCCAAGCAGTGTCTTTCAACACTTCCAATGGTTACAGAGCTTACTTCTTTTCTCTAACCCAGACTACCTTTGCTGCAGTTTTCATGTGACTCTTTTTTCCTTAAAGGAGAGGTCCACACAAGCATTCCCCCCCCGTAAGATTTTGAGGGAAGGAGGCAGGAGCTTTTACAGAACTGAGACATAATCCCTTCTGAATTGAGATGCAATCCCTTCTTTCTCTTCTAGAAGAGATAAACCTACAAATTTTAGTTGTGATTTCTACATTAATTTTTCTGTTTATATTACTTTCTCTATTTGTACCCATGCTTTATTACTCACTGAATCTTTCCACAACTTTGTCCACTTTATAACCATCAACATGCAAATTAACACAGCCCTGTTAATACACCCCAGAAGATTTATGATTTTTAAAAGGGGGGGAAAACCCTCAGTAACATACCAAAAGAACAAGCAAAAGCAGTAACACTGAATTAACATGAATAACTTCCTGGACATACCTTGATTTTGATCTTGACCTAGAGTGCGATTCAGAATGTTTGGAAGCCCTCGATGGACTGCGAGATCCTGACCTGCTCTCCGATTTTACACGAGCAGGACTCCCAGCTGGAGATTTTGACTGGGAGCGAGACTCCTAACAAAAAAGACAGTATTAAAAATGGTATTGGTTGTACAAATGCCTAACTCCTAACATTTAAAGTACAGTAATTCTATTATATTGATTGCTCCTGAAAAACAAATGGTTAGGTAATACCCTCCAAAACAAATTTCATTTTGCTAACCCACTGTTAATATTGTATGCTTTCCTCAAATAGGTCCCTGCTTGAACCAGATCACCAATTCTCTATTAACTAAGTAATCATGCAAATTCATCTACAACTTGATCATACAGACACTGGAACATAAACCATACATTTACTTAACCTAGGACCCATTCATTCTTCCAGATTCTTTTAATTCTACTTCACTCTTGCTTTCTACTTTTCTTCATTCTTCATTGAGTTTTTCATTTTTCATACTTCGCGTATTCTTCCCCAATTCAAACAATTCCTTATAGCCTTAAAAAAAATATTCAAGTGCTTCTATCTGACCAATCTTCTGTTCAATTTTTTCCCCCATTCAATTTTAATTTTCTGATCTTTAATACTTTTCATTAGCCTTCTTTTATCTTGATTTATCTTCCACATTCTTGGAAAAAACTCTTCAATTTCTTCACGAACATTAACCTTAATGGAAAAAGAACATTTAGTATATTTAAGCACGTGGGGATTATAAAACTCTGCTGGAGTTCAGATGTTATCTACCAAATTGAAAAGCCAGCAGGTAAAGTGCAAGAAACTATTTTATAAAACAACTTTTTTTTTTTTTTAAAAATTTAAAACTGTATAAGTCTACTATTAAGCTTACTGAGTTCTCAGTGTTTTACTGTATTTTCAAAGCTACCCTCCTCCCCTTTCAGATTTTTTTGTACGGTACATAGATACGCTAAAAACTAATTAGCACAAATATATTAAAATATTGATAACAATAACTCTTAATGCCCCCCTAAAATAATAGCTATGTACTACTCAGTATCAAATATCCCAAAGTCTACTCCTACACGTTATTACTAAAGACAGTCAGTTCAACAGAATGGTCAAAGATTTCTGTCAAAGCCTATCTATGCACATACTTACTCACATAACATGTGCACAAAGATATACTCAAATTATTTTTCTTCCTAATTTTTCTTCCTCATTGTTATCCTGTTTTCCTTGCATACAACTTCATCCATATAAAACAAGATATAGTAGAGTTCAAAGCAATACAATAAAAGACAGGAGGTTTTTCCTTGCATGGTAATGCACACAAGAGAAAAACTAGGAAAACAAGCAAACAAAGAGCAGATTATGATCTCCTCACATTTTATAGTGTACAGCATTTCTAGGGAGCTCAGGTACAAAAAAGATAAGCCCTAAGAAGAATATGCTCTCTCTATCCATACTTCACAAAATTAAGAAAAAATGCATATCAATTTCCCCCATAAGTGTTACATTTCACGTTTATTTGCATAATTTCTCCTCTTGCCTCTCCTCAAAATGCTTTTCTCAACTTATTTTATTCTGCCTATGTCCAGATTTGCATTTTATTTTACAGTTAAATTCTTCAGTACTTTGGAATGAAGTTCTTTTCAAAAGATGCTGTATTTCAAGACAACAAATCCACCAGAAATGAAACCTGAGAGACTCCTTATGAACAAGTATTACAGCTACACTACCTTTCCCCTTTACTTCAATGAAAATGACAAGGGACACATGGAGAACATCACCTATTGGGATGACAGGCCTGCCAAACTTATCAGTGAAAGTCAAATTCAAAGCTTGGCTGTCACATGTGGACCACAGAATCAGGTCTTGCATTACAGGTTAGTAAGCTGGCTATCTGCTTATCTAGCTATGTGACTTTCAGTGAAAAAAAAAAAAGGATGTCTGTGCACAGTTTAATATTACTAAATCTTATTTGGTGTTTTTATTTTTACATTTGAAATACACTGTTCACTATAAAAAACACATCTCCTTTCAGAACCACTAATGTGCTTTTCAGTCACCTTGCCTCTATTTCTGTACTCTTTGCTGTTTGACAGCCTTCTTAATTCTTCATTTTACACCTCACCCACTGCAACAATTACCATTTTCTCCAGGAATTATTTCCACTTCTCTCCCTAGTAAAAGTGCTCAGCAATACAGAAAAACATTTAATGTGACCTCATTCATATTTAGAAAACATCCTTCAATAAAAAGACAGAATTCACCCTCCTTAGTCATTCCTTCATGAGGATTAAGTGTTGCCCACACTTTTTACTTTTGAAAGACCAATTACTGAACAAAAACTTTGTAAACTTGAACAAAACAAAACATAAACCCCCCAAATCAGATACTGCACAATCTAGAAGTGCTAAAAATACAAAGGATCCAATCACCTCCATACAATGTAAAACTTAGCATAGTGCCCTTATCTAGTCAACTGAAGCATCTTATGACACTGCCCATGGGGTTTCTAATGGTATTAGTTACAACAGTGAATCTGTATTAAGTTGCTAAAAGTAAATGTTATATCATTTAATGTACTGATGTCGTTCAGGAATTGTTTCAAGTCCTTTAGGAGCTGCACTCACAAATATACAACTTCAGAACTGGAATGACAGAGGTGACAGCTTAAGTTCTTGTGCATTTCTAACCTCTCAAAGTAACTGTAGATATAAACTGCAGCTAAAGAGGTATTACCTGTTAGCAGTTGCATACTGTGTCATTGGCAGGCAATTACATGTCATCTTCTGATGCAACATAGATCACCTAGTTTTATCTCCTACAGTGCTTCAAAAGGAGACACACTAAGGGAATCACAATAATCCACAAGAGTTTAAGGACTTAAGGATGACATTGAAAAAGTACCTAATAAGATCTGTATCAGCAAGTCTACAGGCAGGGATTAGGAGATTCTGAGCTTCAAGGAGTGACAAATGAAGACCGTGAAGAATTTTCCTCCTCTACTTCCTACTATAAGGAAATAATTAGCAAACTATATCTTAATCTGTTATCACAGACCAACCCAGTTGTTCTGCATAAACAATTTTTATCTGTTCTGCCATATGAAGAAAATTAAACAGTTAACATTCTTTCTTGTATGTCACCTTTAATGAGAGAAAAAATTATCCACATTTTACCCTCTATTATCCAAAGCATTAAAACATCTCAATTCTGTACTAGTCTTTAAGTAATTTGTACGTTCTGATCTTAGCTCCATCCTTGCCACAGAAACTAATTTAAATATTGTTTAAGGGAGAAAAGACTACAATTTCTCTCTGGATCCTCAGCATTTTCTTATCTTTCTGTTCTAAAGACCCTCAGTCATTTAAGGTCCACAGATAAGACTGTATTTCTTAAACTCTGCTTCTCACCCCACAACTATCTTACAAAACAGTACAGTTTTGAAGGCCTTCAGCTTTATTATGCAACTGTCCAGTCATTACTTTCACTACAAACTTGTAGCAGATACTCCTTGTGACCATGTCAAACTAACCAGATTTGCTACAGCACTACAGCCTGCAGAAAAAGACAGGTAGCCAACTTCTCTATATTCTTCAGATCAGACTTCCTTTTCAAAACAAATTGCTACACCTGTCAATGACAGGGCAAAATCTGAAAAAAGGAAAAATAGAAACTAAACAAAAAACCCAAACAAAAGCCACATAAAACATCCATCTAAAATAATAATCAAAACCCCATCTCAATCCTAACAGCATACTTTCTCAGGAGATGTGGTGGTTTTCTCAAATACATACCAGGAGATGGGATTAATCACAGAATGGTAGGTGTTGGAGGGACCTCTGGGGATCACCTAGTCCTCCCTCTGCTAAAGCAGATTTGTCTACATCAGGCTGCACAGGATTGTGTCCAGACGGGTTCCGAGTTTCTAGAGGAGACTCCACAACCTCTCTGGGCAGCCTATTCCAGTGCTCCATCACCCTCAATGTAAGGAATTTTTTCCTTATGTTTATGTGGAACAATTCACCAAGAAGTAGAACTCTGAGCCAAAGAAGTTATTGCAGGTAAACACAAAGTCTGCAGCTTCAATTACAAATTCACTGGATAAGATGCACAGCTAGAAGCATATAAAGAGAGCACTGAAGAGTATTTTTCATCCTTTCTATCTTCTCTCTTCCCAGAAAGAACACCATGAAGAAGTGGTATGGAAAAGGTATCTCCCCTCCCAACCTATTATCTCATACTCACATAAACTCAGCCACTGAACTATCATCAACAACTTTGGATGATCCAGCTGTGCAAGACCTCGGTCATGTCAATGCATCTCATCCATACTGGTACAACTGTTTAAACCATATAATCGATGAAAGTTCTAACTACCCTTTATCTTCCTCAGAAGATAACAAAACAAAACCTTCTTCCAGAAGAAAACAAAACAAACTCAAAAACCCCACAAACAAGACAAAACTGTTCTTTTACATCACTCTTCTGTCCTGAACTTCTGTCAAACCTCACCTCACCAGAGTATGACAGAAAGCTTATCAAAAGCGAGATGCTAAACAAAAAGAACTGAATAAGCTTAAGTTACGCTTTCTACAGCAAAGCACAAGAAGTGAAAGGAAAAAAAATAATTTCAGAAATTTCAGTCAGAAGTAATTTGATCTTGTTATGAAATACAGATGGGGTGAAAAAAGGGCAGAACAAGTAGTCTAGCAATGCCATTAAGCAAGCAAAATGGTAGTTCAGACTTTATAAAAATCCTGCTAAAAACTCCAGCCCAAACTAAAAACAGTAAATGAAGCCCAACTTTATAAAGGGAAAGAAAAATAGAAGCAGTCAAGAAGGAAACAAATTTAGCAGCAGCCTATATTTACTGGATCAAACTATCAATTCAGTGGTATCTCATTTATGAGAAAGGATAAGACTACATTTTAAACACTATTTTGACAGGAACCTACCAACTTTCCCTGAAACTAAGAGAAGTAATTTTTCCTTCACACTATGTCCTGTCACTCTATACTAAAAATAAAACCGATCCCTTAATTAGCTGTCCTATAAATATTTCAATAGTATATGTAACAAACCTTTGTGTAAAGAGCAACTCCTAAGTTAGTCTACCTTGAATATATGTATATTTTTAAAGTTAGCCATATCCGCAAACTTTATGCATTTCTCAAATATACTGCTGATTAAAAGGGGAAAAAAAAGGAAGAAGAAGCTTCAGCACTACATTTTTTGAAATTACAAGTTCATCTCATTGAGACTTGAAAACATGCGTCTTCTGGAAGGGTTCTGTAATCACTTTTTTATCACATATCAACGATAGGAAATGGAACTTATTTTTAAAAAAGAGCAGTCTTTCCAGACTTTCCAGAGCAGTCTAGTCCAGAACAATCTAGAACTTACTAAGCTCAATTAAAACGAAAACAACAAAAAAAACCACTCCCAGAAAAAGTGTCCTTTCCCATACCGGGAATGCAGAACTCCTGAGCATAAGCAGACCATCATGCCTGTATTTTAAAAAGTACAGAAAGCAATATGCCTTCCTTTCCACGGAGGTGGCAAGACTGCCACTACAGTAGAGGCTGAATACAACAGCCAAACAGACTTCCCCCATCTTTTTTTTTTTTCTGTCAAAGAAATCATCTCAAAATTGATGAAACGTAGGTAACTAACATTAGAGCACACATGAAATTAAGTATGTTGCGTAAAAACTTCATGAAGCAAGTACAAAACATGTTCACAGTTAAGCTAATCCAAAAGCCACTTGCAAACGTGAACTAAGCATACTTCCTTGAGAAAGATGGCTTGCATGCAAAATCTTGAAGAAATACAAGTGCTTTAATACACCTGAGATCACATTAAGAGACTTGAGATTCTGCAGAGCAGGAAGAGGCATCTCATTAGAATGAAGGCAGACAACCAATGCAGAGTTCTAAAACGGAGTTCTCTTTGCTCTAACAAAAAGTTTTATCTGTTTAGACAAACAGCACATTAATATTGGTAGAAAAAGTACTAAACTTTTAAGATTACAGAAATCAAACATGGTCAATCACTCTTTCGAGCTTCTGATCGAAGTTTCAAGTGGAGCTTCTGAAGTGCAGGTTTGTTCAGACTCCCAACTTGTCCACTGCTCTGGGAAATATTTTATTGAAGTTCGAACACAGAATGCATACCAAATGAACAATGTGCTATTAAAAATAATGACAAATATGAAAGGAAGCAAGAGTTGCCTGTATCTGATGGCAATAAAAGATAAAAAAGCCTAATTTGTCTAACCTGCTCACAAAGAACATTCAATGGGGATAAAATCCTATAACTTTTCCAAAAAGTCAAGTCACTGGGTAAGAAGCACAACATTTTTTTTTCTCTCCTTAATGTCCATAAACTTAGCTCTAGCACATCCACTATATTTCTAATTCTTCTGTCAATTTTTTTTTATTAAATCACCACACTTGCTTGAGGGGGGGGGCGGGGCTTTCTTCTGTTCAACCAGTCACATTCTTAATATAGAACTTGCATAACTTGAAATAAAATGATACAAAACCAAGAATCAGTCTTGAGCTCAAAAATAAAAAAAATCTCTACTATGTCTACAACAGTTTCACCCAACACTTTAGAAATGCAAGTTGTTAAATAGCGTGAATTATGCAACCTCACTGCAAAGTTATTTCCATGAGTATTTTAAATTTCCTGTTCACATGAATTAACATAATGATTTTAAAATCATAAATTAAAGGCAAAGCATATACAGGGGACACTATCTTAAATCTGGTAAGAAGCAGCTTTTTCTTAAAAAAACCCCTGATAATATTGTGAGAAAATAAAAAAAATCACTGAATTATTGTTATTTATACATGAACATGTTTTTCTTAACAAAATAAGTAGCAAAACAGGAAACACTTTCTAATGAATCTCTCTTTAAGACACAGAATTTTATACATATCAATAAGCACCTTCATCTTGGTATCAGACTTCATCCCTTCTTGCAAGAACTTTCACTGAAGTGCTTTTGGTATAATACGTTTCTATATGGGTAGAATATAAGAGGGCTTAAACTAAAACTCCCTTACTCCTTTGGCTTTTTGGATTTTTTTAAAAGCATATTACACTATTTAGCATTTAAACTCAAGGGGAGTAGTGGTGGTGTGGAGAATTGAACAGGTACTCCAAAGTCTTAGTTGTGGCAATTTCCAGGAAAACAGTTCTTTGCAAATTTTTTTCCAGTTTCTGCAGTTCTTTCTCCCGCTGAAAATTTATGCCATGTTCTCTCAGTTCCACGTGCCTCCATACAAACCAAAGCACCCGGACACCGAGTGTGTAATAAGCATCCTACCGATTGGGAATGGCAGACTAAACACCAAAGCCCTTAAGTAACACATGCTTAATTTTATGCCTTTGAGCACTCTCAGTGAACAGGAAATATGTTACACCCTGAAATGTAATTTATTTCAAGTACTTTAGTAGCATCAACAACAAAAAAAGTATTACTGAAGGAAAAAAAGAACTGCTTTCAAATGTTCACTAGCATAAGAAAAACCCCAAACTAAAAAATGAATCAAGTACTTGCCATTATGTTCAGCTATTAAAAAATACCAGTAAACAAGACACTGCTACATGCCAGATTGCTTGAGAAATTCCAGTGTGAAGGACAGAAAAGAATACTCAACACAGTCAGCAGCTCTTTCCAACAGGTAAATTTTCCACCACACACACAAAAAAACAAAACCAAAACAAGCCAACTAAGAAGCAGCAGTCACAGAAACTGCCCTATACTCTCAAAACATTCCTCTACATTTGACAGAAGACATGCAAAAATACTGAAACCACACAGCTAGATCAGCTTTGTGACACAACCACAGATCCATCAAGGCATCTAAATCAAATGCTCTGTGGATGAACCTAACATAAGTATTTCCTAACAAAAAAACCACAGTGGGAATACAGACATTAAAATATTTTTTAAAATATAAATCTTACTGTAAAATGGGAAATTGAAATAAAAATTTTTCCATACTTGGTGCTTAACTTTCTCAGTTGGTTTTTCCTACACAGATTAGTTTATTTAGCCGAAAAGAGCTTAGCTATATAGCCATCTTTGTCCAAGCATTCAACACAGGAACAGATTTTGTTTACCTCACCTGAGGAAGCAGCAGCAGTCACTGCACAGCCAGGTACAGCAATCTCAGCCTAAGGAATGTTTGCTTGGTTTTTTTACTATCGCGACAACAGGGTAATAATATTTGTGTAAAAATAATAATTGGCACATGACACCTCTCATTACTTGTTTCCCCAGGCAGTAACCCTATACAACTGTGAAGCTGCTGACACTGGTTCATCAGAGAAAGTCACCAAAAGGATGCTCAGGTGTTCCTAGGAACCTCTTAATGAGTGAACAAAAAAAAAGAAAAGGATCTCTGCAACATTAAAAAAAAGTAAATAGTGATGGAGTGAGGACAAAGCACACTTCTTGTACAATTCTTGTTTTAAGCAGCTTCTAGGCCCTGCTTGCCCTGTTCATCACTAAAAAAAGAAACCCATTAAAAATGGAAGAGACCAGTCATACGCATACATGAAAAACCGCAGTAATCAGAGGGAAGAGAAGCAGGCCCGATGAAGTTACAAAGGCACAGTAGCTTGTTGAGAGAAGGTCTCCAGCTGCGTGATCAGTGAGTTTCAACAGCTTAACAACAAAGGCCATACCTCCGCGATGGCTTCAGGAAGCCTGGCCCGAAGACGATCCCGTTCGCGGGCCAGCAGCCAGGAGAGGCAGAGCACCTCTCCCAAAAGCACACCGTCCCGCCTCTTTTATAGAGCGGGGC
>NW_010392771.1:41355-41819 GCF_000710305.1 Buceros rhinoceros silvestris
CCACGACTGGAACGCCGGCATTGCCCACAGGCAGAGCGGGGACGGGGAAGGGCAACGACCCCAAAGCCTACACACGACAGACAACAGACAACCGGGTCCACAAGCCAGCTCGAGATTCCGGGACGGGAAGAAAACAGAGAGAGAAGCGGAGAGAAACGCTGGGCTACAGCAGGGCTCCAAGCACTGTTCTTAAAAAAAACCTGTGCTAGCAGGGTGGAGGCAAACCAGCAGCACCAGAGCTCAGGGCCCGCACCTCGACAGAGGAGGACGGGGACGGAGACGTGATGGGAGAAGGAAGCGTGTGAGGGTTAAGGCAGCGGAACTCAGCTCCGCGCTTGGGCAGTTCCTCAGCACCGGGTCGGGGAAGGAAAAAGAAAAAAAAATAGGGAGAAAAGAGGGACGCGAGTCGCCCACAGCCCAGTCAAGACTCGGACGCCTGACGAAGCCATTTTAGAGACAACCTG
>NW_010392772.1:0-950 GCF_000710305.1 Buceros rhinoceros silvestris
CACCTGTCCTGTCTGCTCCTCCCCACACATGTGGCCTCTCACTGCACTGCCAGCGTGGCCACAGGATTTAGCAGTGACACAGAGCAAGTATCAGCAAGAGGCTTTCTGCACACCAGTCCCTGGTAGTGACTGAGGACATCAAGCGCTATCACTTCTAGAAGCAGACACTGACTGCAGAAATGTGCAGTTAACTTCAAAAGTGCAGTCAGTGAGAAGAGACTGAGTTGAAAAGTGAAATCACTGAACAGGATGAGTTCTGTTCTAGCTCAAACAAGGACAATGGACTTCTTAGTTATCATCCCAGAAAAGAGAACACCATCAAGATATGACTTGTGGCCATTCATACACCGAACCACAGAGTGGCAAATAATAGCATATATACATGATGAAGCTACTACAGAGTGCATTTTACATCAGTGAGATACTAACACACTCCATGGAATTTGATGTTTGTGGGACAGTTCACTAAGCACATGGTTTGCTGTATTCATTTCTTACCAGGACCTAATTTTCTAAGCATTTTCTCTGCTCTCTCTCTCCAGAAATCTCTCAAAGGGTAAAATATTGAACATCACTGACATTCAGATGTTCATCGTGTACAGTCTTTACTATTTTTTGGAAAGGAAACAATCAAAATACTATTCATGAGAATAAAAACTAGGTAATGTGATGGTAGTGTTAGAGGGAAGTGGCTATTTGTAATGAAATGCAGATTATTATTCTTTTAAATGCATCAGCAACACTAACTACAACATTATAATCATTAAAAATTATGAGAAACTTAGCTCTGGATACGGGCTAAATGTAGACAGATGTAATATGTCCCCATGCAGCTTAAGTAGCATCATGTGGCTGCTTTACACAGGAGCAAGTGAGATCAGGTCCCATACTCTGGGAAGCCACACTCCTAGCCACTCTCCTATGCTCGCAGAAATTAAGAAACCCATGCA
>NW_010392773.1:0-228 GCF_000710305.1 Buceros rhinoceros silvestris
GTGCGGGCTCTGGCAGAGGCGGCGTTTTAAATAGACGCATTATTTTAGCCCGGCAGTGCCCCTCTAAATAGATGGTTTCAGCTAGTTCCCAAACTGGAGACAAGGATATTATCTTACACTCGAGAATAGTGCTATTGAACTCGGTAGCACAGCTCACATGTGTGTAGCCCGACACGGGTGTCGGCAGGATTGGAGCCAATAGTTTCCGCCGCTGGTGGGAGAACACAA
>NW_010392773.1:399-18463 GCF_000710305.1 Buceros rhinoceros silvestris
TTCTTCTGGGGGGCGGTGGAATCCTCGGTGGCATGCCGGTTGTCCTGGGGACTGCCACAAATAGCGGAGCCAGTGGCCTGCCCACAGCTCGTACCAGCGCGTTCTTCTCCAGTTGGGGCAAAATTGAATTAGGTTAAATTTCCAGTTCACAAGTTCAGGAAGTCAGATGATTAGATGCGATCACTTGAAGAGAAGCTCTGGATGAGACCATTTGGAGAAGAGTCTGAAGGAGGCTGTTTTCAAATAAGCCTTTCTGCTGAGCGCACCTTTCAGTTGAGGAGTGCTCACCGTGCTCACCTTCTCTTTCATTTAACGCACAATGCCAGAAAGCATTGCAATACCATTTTGAGACTTCTATAGGCTGTGTTCAGCATTGCTCAAAATTAATCCTAGTCCACGTTTAACATGTAGTAAATGTCATTATCTGCCGCTGCTGAACTTGCTTTTGCCATTTTAGCAGCAGCCTTCTGCGCACTGCAAGGTGGCAACTTTTATAGTGGTTAACTCCTTATTATCCATTTCAGCTCTCAAGGTGAACTCTGCAGTGAAAACTTAATAGTGCAAAACGCAGTGCCCAAGGTGAGCAAAAAGTTCTTAGGCTGCATCTCTGCAGCGTAACCCCATTAGGACTCTGGCAAGTTAACTCTGAACAGCTGATCCTCTGAAAAACAACACTCTAGATGAATAACAGATTCTGTAAATGATATAGCACATGCGTATAAATACCCAAGGGTTAAACAATAAGTCAGACACTACTGCCTCAGACTTCGGAGATATTCGAGATCCTACCTGAGGCCAGGATATTATTGTTTGAGACCTGGCTATGCAACAAAGATTAGACGGATGTGAAGAAAATCCCTTTAGTAAAGAGAGGGAAGCAAGTGCTCAAAAGTGTGCCCCTAAATGTTCTTTGCTTTTGTTTGCTTACCTTTTTTTTTTTGCTGTACAACTCTTATGTTCCCCACTAATTTATTTGATCTTAAATACAAACCCACTACCATCTAAGTAACCATCCAGTCATGTGTAAAAAGGGGACCTAAAACAGTAGGATATTTCCTGATTTTCTTCCAAGATACCACATTCCTTAAGGAGAATGCGTAGCTGCTACTGGCTTTGAGAAAATCTGGGCGTGCCATGCTGAGAGAAGGATGATTTCTCAGACAGCTATCTTTTTTCATCTTTGTCAGATTCCCAGGGGAACATGGTGAGCCACACCTTCAGAAGGTGGACTGAAGAACTGTAGGGCACTTCAGGGGAAAGACTTGAAAGTTTATCTTTCTTAAAATGCAGGAGCAAAGATCTGGTTAGTATTTGGATGGCTAAAGTACCAAATTTTACAGGCATAATCCTGTCAGCTGTGACAATCCACTTGGTGCAAGTTAGACCACAGAAACCAAATAAATGGAGAGATGTTGCTGTTGCAGGGAGTGTGTAATGAACAACTCTATACTGGTGTATGATTAGGCTGAAATATTGCAGCTGGTATGATTTTAACCTTACTTATTCCTTTAAGAATTTAAACTCCTTATTTTTTTGTGTTACCAAGATAAATAAATTGCGGACATTCAATAGCACAAAGCAGAACTTCCCGAATGGTGGCATACATGTATTTATCAGTAAACGAGTAAATTCAAAGGTTTATACAGCCTACTATAGAGCTAGGAGCTACTTCTGCTCATGATGGCATCCACTGTTGCGGACAAGTGCCACTGACACTGGCAGTAGGACGGTGGCATCAAGCAAAAAGAAACAAGTGGGCTTGTTGGCATGAACAGCAACAGCTATTATGATAAGCAGAAGTTATGTAGCTAGAGCTTTCAGAGTTGTTCTCTGCTGCCTTGCATCTTTCCTGTAGTCATCATACTACTTTTGTAGCATTTCTCCTCATTTTGCCTGCTGCAATTACATCCGTGGATGGGAACTTCCAAACGTAGTGGTTTAGTCTTCATGTTGCTTTAATACCGACCTTGATTCGCTTACTTATCTACTGCCTTCTTCTGTAGTAATCACTTGGGGGTTTTTATAGTCTTTGCTTAGGGAAGCATTGTTACATTCATTTATTTGATACACAAAATTAATACACGTACATGTGACACGTACATTGTGACACAGGAAAAGCTATCGAAAACTTGTCTGCGATGGGTATTAGTCATGATCTGGACATTCGCAAAGCATTTTTAGGAAGAGCTTACCAAATAAAATATTCAGAGGGCTGATACATTGGAAGACGCTAGTGTTGGCTGAAAAGAATTCTTTGACATTTTGTTTCTAGACCAGCCTTTTTTAAGGGATGCAGAAAGACATCTCGGGTTGTTCATCTCACCTAACTTTAGATGTCTACTATGTGAACGTCTGCATTTGAGCTAGTCATTCTCTCCACCAAGTATAAAGGAAACCAGAAATAGGCACTTTTAGTGTATGATTCATTAACCCATTTTAGATGTCTACATTAGGATAGGCTGAGTTGCATCCTAGAAATGCCTATTTCTCTTCAGTGACTGTAACAGGACCAGCGGGTGTCTCGTTCAGCTGTAAATGTCTACATGGTAAGAGTCTGCATTTACTCAGCTGAATGCACCCAAGTGATTTTAACATGAGTGATGCCACTGTCCCACTGTTCCCCTCATTTTGAGGTCTTTCAATGACGTATGGAGCATGGCGTAGCACGAGAAGTACTTTACACAAAGTAAAACGGCGAGGAACACCCCCCAAATATATTGGAAGTCAGTAAAATTTAGACTAATTGTATTCAGTAGATTATGGCTCCCTCCCAATCAAAACCTGAAAAACTTTAGAGATTAATTTTAGTATGATACATTTATGGGCTTTTCAAATTTCTTTTGGAGGATGTTCTGATACCGTAATAGTAAAGTAAATGCATTTACTGCTGAATTAATTCTCTTGGGAAGCTAGGGTTTGTTTACTATAGCAGCCTAAAACATGAGTATATCTCACATTTTAGTGAGAAAAGAGACCAAAGACAAGATCAAAATCTTAAGTGATAATGCCTAATGTCAAAAGCTGCACTGCTTGGTATAGTGTAACAAAATCAGCTTCCAGAGAGAACCAGGCAGCGGATGTGTTTTGATGTAAAATATGTTGAGAACTAAGCTAGAATCGTACAGGAAAAGCACCACATGGAAATGTTCTGATGTGCTGTCAAGAATTGAAAAATAATCCTTAATTTAAGGCTTCAGAACTATTCCCTCAAAAGACAATTTGTGACTACCATTAGGTACTGCCATGCCTGATACTTAAACTATCACCCAGGCTTCCCTTACGAGAAATCAGAGTTCTTTAGCACCTAAGGCGGCTAGCTGGCTAAGTGAAGAGCCAGTCAGCGACAGCCACGTGGAAGTGCTGCGGACTTAATCCTGCCTTTTTAGGACTTTAGATACTCCAAGCTTCTGGGAGGCACTGTCAGAAGTTCACAGGGCTGAAACTTCCTTCAGGAATTAGATGCTTGAATGCAAAATGGAAGGAGAGGATCCAGTTCTTGGAGGAGCAGATGGAGAGGAGGAGCTGCTGGTGCTATCACCTGTCCCATCTTCCATTAGCTTGATCATTAGAGTGCTGAGAAAGGAAGTAAGAGGTCTGGTGTCAATTGTTTCCTTTGCTTAAGGAACTTTAACTTCTCAGGGCACAAACCTTACAATAGCATCTAGGAGAAGGATGAGGATAAAGGCAAAAGTTTTCAATCCACACTAATGACACTTTCAGCTTTAACAAGATAGTTAAACACTGAGAGAAATTAAGACTGCACGTATAAAATACATCTCACACAAACACACAGAAACTCTGTAATTGATGTATTTGCCTATGTATGAGGAAACTTAAGCTCTAACCCTATGTCTGCGCATATTTCACCACTTTTTTGTGTCTTTTTTCTTTTTTAATTAGATACGTAACTGGCCTCTCTTCCCCCGAATAGCTTGTTCATCTAGAATAATGATTAGGGTGCTCTCTCTTGTGGTCTCTTGAGTATTTAATAATACCATGCTAAGTGAAGTACCTTCTGAAGGAGAGATGACAGCACCATTTTATTTTGGAATACTATGTTTTTTAGCTGCTAGTTAGCAAAGGGTGTAAAAGGAGGGAAACAGAGGTCTCACACACCTGGGCATTTCTCATCACAGGAAGGTATTACCATATTGGTTTTGTGGATGTGCTCCAAGAATGCTTAAGAAATAAAGTTTTTCACACAAAACAGAGAAGTAAACTCTTTAAAACATCCACAGATAGCAACATATGCAGACCATGGTACTTTTGGCCATGCTCAGAAGGTGATCTCAAGGAACATAAAGGACCATTGGAACTTGCCAGAAACTTGAAAGGATTATGTAACATATGTATTTAACGTGATCCGTGGCATATTACGGAAACTGCATCTATTTTTGACAGCTGTGTTCAACATGGTGAAATGGCTCAGGTCCATAGAAATTTGATATTGAAGTCAACAGGACCAGTGTTTTATCCGGTATATAAATAAAGGAAGAAAGTCCTTCGCACACAGCAGATCAAAGTGTCTGCAAACACCAAATACATTTTGTGTGCATGATTAGAGTTCGTATTTTTCCACTAGAAGAGACTGGCTGAGACAGTTAAAAATCCCTCACAAGCCTAATTCACCGTTCAAGGTTCTTGAAAAACTGCCCCACAAAGATCAAAAGTCTACAGACACCAGGCAGTTTATCCAAGGGGCTTCTAAAGTGCTAAATACTAAGCAGCTCTGTTTTTGAAAATGGGAGCTTAAAGTCAAAATTGACCTTATGATTTAACCTGTTACATCTTTCGACTCAGTGTCTCGCAGGTTAAGAGACTTGTCTTCAGTGGGGAGTTTTCCATTATGGAAATGAGCTTGGAAGCAATTTAAAGATTCTGGAAAATGCTTAATAATAGCTATTAGAACTCTTGCTTCAGAGGAACTTTATTCCAATCCACCATGTGCATATACTTAATGTGAATTAACTTAATGATTCACAAACAACAACAACAAAAAAGTAGTCCCTAAGTCTTCTCAGATGACAAAAAGCAAAGCTGGTGAAAGAGTAAGGTCTGCTCCTTTTCCCGTCATATGAATATGAATTTTGATCACGTGTACTAGGGCTTAGAATAAAAGAAAGTTTTCCCTGGGAAGCTTGAGAAGGAGGAGAGGAAATCCCTGGTGAAAAATTACATCAATTAAGTCCTTTTGAATTTATCCTTTAGTCTTGAACCAGACAAACGCCCAAAGGGCTTCCCTAGCCTGCTTGTTTAAGATACACCTTGTTCTCTAAGTCTGTAGGACTTTCTAAGGATGAGACTATTTTTAAGCTACAAACACAACATTGCCCTAATGGCTTATGTATGGATTTCTTGAAGCAGTTCAAGTGAGAAAATCTCTGGATAAATTGACCAGCTCTGCTAGATTCCCAGAGGAGAAACACCAGTTCATGGTCCTTGTAGCTTTCTGAAGCACATAACAATGAACAATCAGCTTTACTTTTTTCTACATAACCAAACATATTTCCAAGATTGTCTTGTACTGATCACCGTATCATGACAATTATGTATTTTTAAAGGTCAAAACACTATGATTACTTTAAGTGAAAGGTTTTGCACTCAATGATTTTGTTTATGTTAATCCAAAATACCAAAGAAAAAGCTATTTCTGACCCTGAAAATGTACAATTCCCAAGGGCAAAACACCCAGGATAGGAGGAAAAGCAATACCTGTGCAGCCTGCCACCTCAATAACAATGCATACTGTCATGCAGTATGTGAGTATTCTCAGCTTTAACTGGCAGTGAGGTTAGTTAATAATTCATAATAGGATCTGTCGTAGCCCAGGCACCAAATGGTGTTTGGAAGATGTGGTTGATGATCACCATAGCAGCTAATCACTAGCCCTTGGGGAAGCCTGGAAGGGGAGCTGAGATCACCGGGGAATGTTCTAGTTGTGATGACCTCCAGGAATGAACTGGGAATTTAGATGGGTTCATGCAATCTGCCCCAGGTGAATCAAATAGTTCAATGAACTAAGGAAAAATGAATTACTGAAAATGTTTAATGCGGTACACAATGAATGAATTGAAAACAGTGCATTTGTGCATCACAAGAAATAGACACATCTGACAAAAGAAAGGAATTTTGAAATTAAAAGATGCTGAGATGTTCCAAACGCTGACCAATGACATCCTGTTGGAAATGGTTTTCCTCAAGATTTTGAAATTAAATTGAAGTGCAGCGAATTTGCAAACGTCCTGTTGCATGTGCAGGCGGGAGCCTCAGCATAAACAGAAGGCATAACCTTTCTTTTATCCCCTCATTCCAAATAGAAGATTGCACTGATACAGGATCAGCGAGCAGATCTGTTTAGTTTTACCATTCTGTCTCTAGCAGATGAGCTCCTGCCTGTGTTTTTGTATTTTGTTTGATCATTTTAAATTCATGGTATACTGGCATAACACTTCTCAGTAAAGCAAGTGAATGCTTCACTATGTCCTCTTCTGCTTGATCTCCCCTAACCCCCTGTCCTTTGCCCCACAGTCCCTGAGCTCTGTTATTTTTCCATTCTTTTCTGGCATGTAATATTCCTTCTACAAACTAAAGGAAAGCAACACAATTTCTGAGAAGAATACTGGAAATGTGTCTTCTCTGTCGCACAATTTACACTTTACTGGAAGAGCTAGTATCACATACAGCAATTAACATGAAGTTCGATTATCTTCCATCGATGTGCGCTCTACGTCACTCAAATACATGAGAAACCTTAGTTAATGATGTATGATCCCTGGTGATCACCCTTTCCTCTCACTGGAAATGAGCCCTTTTCCGCTGACGCTCTTAAGATTGTCAGTCATTCATTCTGTGAGTACCCTTGCTCCTTCCGAAGTTCTCAGGCAGGGCTCGTGTTTAAAGGATAATCACTCACCTCCTCTGGTGCTGGAACCTGCTTCCCCACTTGCTGTGATGCTGACAGTTTCCTCAGCGCAGTAGTTCCCTTGCATATTTTGAAAGTTTGCTGAAGTAAATTAGTAGGGTTACCAGCTACAGGCCCTCAAATCAGAAGGCTGAAGTGACGGATCACAGGCCATGAGGTATTTCATCACCAACAGTGGTGCAAAGAAATTTTCCTGGTTTTCTCAAACTGACTAACACCAACTGAGTTTTTCATGTGTTTAATAATAAAGACAGAGTGGAAGCAAGCCTAAAAAGGTAAAACATGCAGTGTTCTTGCTCCTTGGGGCTCTGAATCCCAACTAGTGACAAGCAGTGTGGTCCGTAGGCTGGCATTAGCCCTCACAGGTGTAGCTGGGGGACTCTAATGTCCACAGCTGGAGGCAAAGTGGGTCAACCAAAGTTAGGAGAGGTGGTGGAAACCTCTGGAACTATGAGACTGACTCCTTGATTTTTTAAACTAATATGGTCGCTAAAATGGATACATCCAGATTTTTTCTGTATGTGTGCATGCACCTGTTCACTATTTTTCACTATCATGGATCACAGAAACAGCTGAGTTCCCTCACTCCCAAAATAACCATTTTATTTAACACATTCAATAGCAATTTGCATGTTTGACAAATGATTATCTGTAATCAACACACAAATGAAGTTGTGGCTTAATTCAAGCCGAATAGATTAATCTGTCATACAGATTTCTTTTCAAACTCATGGTATATATATTACCTTTGACAGTTTTTTGTGCTAACCCCCACTTCTGTTCTGAAGTTATTTTTTGTTGCTGTGATTAAGGAGGAACCTTCTACCATACCCTGAATCAAACCCTTGGCACCATCTATGATCTGTTATTTTAGCTATGTAATAATGGTTTTCTCATTTCTCCCATCATCTGTTGTTCTGGGAAACATTTGTGCTCTGCTCAAAGGTTTCGTAGTGCTGTAACACTGACATTTTTGAGCAGGAGAGACAAGGCAATTGCTTTTTTTTTTTTCTTTGCTGTAACACTTTTTTCATTCTTTGTTCTGTAGCACAAATTCAAGAATTGACATGAAAAGAGCTATCTTAGGCAAGTACACCCTTGTCCAGAAATAAACAGAGAAACAGATGAGCACAGAGGCTGTTCTATAAAGCTGTTAAACAATTGTTGATAACAGCAGCATTAGGTTTCAAAATTAGGCATGTGATCATTAAAGACAGCACTTCAAAACATAGCATTAGAGGTACAGGGGGGTCAGAAGTCATACCGGACATAGACAAATCCACAGGGCAGAGCTAAGAAAAAATCAGAGTTCTTGAGAATGTGGAACATTGTGGGAGTGACCCCGGCAGGGAAGAAGCCGAATTAGCCTGCTGTCAGTCAACAGCAGGAGGCGTGTTGTTTAGGAGGAGACAGAGAGGCTTGGTCAGTAGCTGATTGGAGGAGAGTACACTTGAAGCCAATCCAAGTAGGGCACGTATAATAAACAACTACTAGAAGATTATAAAGCATTGTGGCAAGAGAGAACGCGGTGCAGAATCGCAGTTGCAATTTGCAGTAAGTAGGTGCCGCAGCAGTTTGCTGCAGTTGTATTTCAATAAAGGCTTTGTGTGCACACAAGCTGTTGCTGCGTTATCCGCCCCGACTACTCACAACGTGTGGTGATTTCCCACCACAGACCATAGAATTAAATTTGATCTTTTCTGGGAAAGGGAAGATGTTGAAGCAGTGCTCAGGTAGGAACGGTACAAATGCTGTTGTATCTTTTGTCCCTAAAGAAGTAAACCTAGACCTTGATTCACAACAGCTGTTGTTCTAGACCTTGAAAGCGAGATGAGAATAAGGCGAGATGACTTGTCTGTGCAAAACTATGGAATCCTAGACATCTTCAGGGAGATGGGGAAGAGTAGATGCAGCTGAGTGCACAGCTGATTGCTTGCCACCATCTACTGTGACATCTTGTTAGAGTAACGATAGAGACGTATGTGTAGAGATTAAAGATACACAGCTCTGACGCATACCTGAATAAAAGCTCGAAGATGTAAGATACTAACACTGAACCTTCTGTGATCTGATTTGCTGACCTTCACAGTAGGTGACTGCAGATAAGAGGCTAACACTGAAATACAGACCAGCTGTAGCAGGTGTTGTTTAATTCAAGCTAAATGAAGGCTGCAGTGCTATATCTCTATAAAGCTATTTGAGTGTGTCTGCATCAGATTAGAAAATCAACTACAGTCAATCATTTTTTTAATCTGCTGTTTGCTGTTGTGGAGAAGGGATTTACTGAGATGCAATGTGTTTGTTTTTACAAATACAGTCTGACAAGGTGACTTACCTTCTGAAGAAACTCTTTATTCTTGTTTCTTTTTAGGCAACTGAGGAAGAAAAGCTGTCCAGGACCTGTCATGATAAACAAATTACATACCTCTGAGCACCTAATTAGAAGTTCCATTTGCTGCTTTGTAGACTTTGGGTCTGCTTTGTGCAGTTTCAGATTCTTTTGTTGTCTTCCCTTAGTGTGCCTCTGTCAGCATCCATAATGCTTTGGGTCTCTGGAGAAGGAGCCAGGTGATGTCTGGGGGCTGTGTTCCTCAGGAAGCAGTACTCTTACACTACCATTCAGACCACCTCTTTGTATGGTCTGCAATGATTTGAGACTGCCAGCATGTGTCCCATGGCACCTCCATGAAGCATGCTTTTGCCCGCATAGATAGCACATCTCTGCAGAAGCATGGCAGCACAGGCACATAGTAGGACCAATTATGTTTTTCCACCACCAACAGAAGAGTGCCCTCTCACACAATAGAAAACTTGATATTTGGAATCGCAGCCTGCCTGTCCCCCTGTCACCCCATGATGACGACCGAAAGTCAAACAAGTGGCTTTTAGAGTTGGCAGAGCTGCACCCATGCTTGTCCTTTGGCTCACTTGGGAAATGTGCTCCCTTCCTCACACACCTGAAAACCTGCCCTGATACCCCTCAGCCAAGCACTGAAGCTAGCTTGGGAACTTTGTTGTCTCATTGTATAGTACATTTCTCCGGGACAGAAGGTTGGCATGGGAGTCTTATTTCAAGGAGCTGTCCTGGATAGAAAGAAGAAGGCTTGGCACCAGCTCCTTGTTAACATAACTCTCCATTTCAGAAACATCCCTATACGTCAGCTGGGCACTTGGTACCAGGTCTGTCAGGGATCTCTTGATAGAAAAGGTTACCAGAACAAGGTACTGACCGGCAGCTGGAATTTATTTGTTGTTTCCACACCTCTGAAGTGTTTTTGCAATGGGGAATTTACCATGGAGACCTTCTGCAGAGGTCTTCTTGACGCTGCCAGTCTTTCACGATGCCTTTAAGGTTTGGCAGTCTGAGCCAACTGGAAAAAAGTTGATTCAAAGTATTTTGGGGATGTAAGAAATAGTCCTTTTTGGTGCTTTTTGTGACTTTGAGCTGACTGAGAGTCTTTGTGACCATGGAGTATTGTTTTCTGAGGCCTGGCTGCAAGAGCATCTTCTTTACAAGTAGCTATTGTGAGGGAAGGCAGTAAAGGCATTGTGTTCTGGACAGCAATAATGATCTAAGTCTTCTTTCTCATTATCTCCAGAAGGAAAGAGAAGTATCTTTTTTCTGTATGGCTTGATTTTGTAAAGGCCTGACTGGTCAGAGTGACTACTAATACGAAGTGTCTAAATCTCTAATGTGAAGAAAAAGAGTGTCTGCAGAATAACCGACTGCTGCCCGTGTACAGCTGCTGCAGTCTCCCATGCCAGCAGGGGCCATCTGCAGTGACCGAGTGGCTGTGCAGCAGAAACTGCATGGAAGTAGTGCTGTTTTCTGTGGTGCGCCACAGTGACAGTACCTTCCACCCAGCACACACCAGTTGCTGACAAAAAATGGTAGCAACCCCTCACTTTTGATCTAAGACATTGTGCTGGTTTTGGCTGTGATAATTTTCTTCATAACAGCCTGTACAGGGCCATGTTCTGGATTTGTGCTGAAAACAGTGCTGATAACACAGGGATTTTTCAGCTATTGTATATGTGTAAACTGAGCAGTGCTTACACAGAGTCAGGGCCTTTTCTGCTCCTCACACCACCCCACCAGCGCACTAGGCTGGGGGTGCACAAGAAGCTGAGCGGGAGCACAGCTGGGACAGTTGACCCCAACTGACCAAAGGGATATTCCAGACCATACGACATCACACTCAGCATATAAAGCTGGGGGAAGAAGAAGGAATGAGGGGGGACATTCGAAGTGATGGCATTTGTCTTCCCAAGCAACCATTACACATGATGGAGCCCTGCTTTCCTGGAGATGGCTGAACACCTGCCTGCCCGTGGGAAATGGTGCATGAATTCCTTGTTCTGCTCTGCTTGCACATAGGGCTTTTGTTTTACCCATTAAACTGTCTTTATCTCAACCATGAGTTCTCTCACTTTGGTCTTCTGATTCTCTTCCCCATCCCACAGTGGGTGGAATGAATGAGCTGCTGTGTGGAGCTTAGTTGCTGGCTGGGGTTAAACCACAACACACATGCTGGTTATATTCAGTTCTGGAAACTAATTATTTTTTAAAAATTTATTATAGGTTCAGTTATGATGTGCCTGCTGTAAATGTATTGGTTTGAAAAGAGATCATGTTTAACTGAGAGGCTGTCGTGTGCTGAGCCCTGCATAATAGATGAGGAAAAGCTTTCCATTTCTCAAAGTAAATCTGAAATGAATGCATTCTACCGGCCAGTCATAAAATACATAGGAACTGCATCACACTAGAAATATTTTGTCTTGCTTCTTTTTTTACTTTTTCTAATATACACAACCATTTATATACATGAGAACCCAAACAGTAAACACCTATCCTGAACACACTTTCTTCCTGACGATCTTACCTAAGCTTGTCTAACTGATCTGTAGCTCTTCCCAAGGATTTATGACATATCTAGTGCAAATTATTTAAAACTCAGTCTGCTATAGAAATATTACTGGTTTTCCTGTGGTATTCGTACCCAGGCTGGTCTAAGTATTGTTCAGACCTGCTTGGTGATGGTTTTAAATATAGTATTATCAAGAAATAAACTATCTAGAATGGACACAATGCTCAAATTTTGAAGTTATGACATGCTTATGTTTTGGTAGACTCTGTAAAGTAACACTTTGAAGTCAGAGTTAGTAGTACCAATGATTTTGTCCTTGACTCTGCATTTTAAGCAGTACCTGAGATATCTGCCTTTCCTTGTAGGAGAGTGGCAATATTCCTTATTCAGCTTTTAAACTCTCCAACATTTCTGCTTTTTTCCTTTGCAATATTGGTCTTTCATATCTTGGAAAGAAAAGCCTCAGTACTGCTTGATACAGGTGTATACAGAAGCTTTGAGCTACACTATCTACGAAGCTGTTCACCCTAGCTGACAGAAATGAGTGCAAAATCCAGATTCTAATTTGCCTTGTAATGTAAACTGTTGTCTATATATGTGTGTATAGTATCTATACATGTATATGTATGTAAGACAGAATAGGTAGGTGATAGGTCTTTGAAAACACAGCTTCTGTATGCATTTTCAAATGTAGCCATCATAGACTGTAGGAAAAGGAAACACCGTCAGAAGAAAAAAAAATTTAGTTGTTAACGTTGCAGAAAGCTCTGTTCACACCAAGTCCAATGGAAGTTCTTGCCCTACCATGTATGTTCTTGTGGGGCGCAGGCTCTGGGTCATGTACAGTCTCACTCAAGTTCCATCTCCCGGTTTGGGGGAAAACACTTAACAAAGGAGAAGGAATCTGGCTTTAAATTTCTTTCAAGTATTTTCTGCATGGTTCCAGTAACATCAGCTTGCAACTTAGCCTAGAAAAAAAGATCTCAACAGCAAGGTGTAGTAAGCATTTTCTTAAAATTTCTGTGGGTCTTTGTTCTCTTACATTTCTTACCCAGCACTTGTGAGGCCACACCTTGAGTACTGTGTCCAGTTTTGGGCCCCTCACGACAAGAAGGACATTGAGGTGCTGGAGCGTGTCCAGAGAAGAGCAACAAAGTGCCTTGGTGAAGGGTCTAGAGCACAATTCCTATGAGGACACTGACAGGAAATACCCTAAAATCAGCAATCACACTTCAACATTTAAAAGTTTTCTTTTCTTTCCTTCAGTAATGAAACCGCTTTCAGTTAAGATCTCCTTCTGCATACACAATTAGAAACTAAGAGATGACATAGGGGCTTTTTCTCTTTTTTACTTTGCATACAGAGAGATTAATTTATGTCTATACCTTTTTATTTCCTGGTCTAGACTCTTTCTTCCTGCCTTTCAAAATCAGAGCAGGGTCATTACGTCAGTTTTACAATAATTCATTATCACTTTCTAAGCTAAAGCACGAACTTTGTGATTTTCTCTCCAAGACACAAACCTGACACATTTTCAAGTGGCAACACTCATCTGGGAAGACAAACCTTGTCGGCTTCCCTGAATTCATGAGTAACCTGGAATGCTTATCTACTATCTTTTTGTGATTTTTTTCTCTAGACTCAAAATTCAAATTGACATCTCATTTTTTCAGATTTGTTCACATTTTCCTGGCTAAGGAGTTCTCTGGTGCATTGATACACATAGTTATTTTTGTAGCTGTGACTGGTGCCTCTAAGTCAGTTTAACTGGGTAACTGCACTACATTCCCAAGGGTACTTCTTCAAAGCAGGATTCCTTTAACGTGATGATCTGCATTACAGTATTCCTTCTCCCATTGTTAATTTTACACTTTTATTCTTCAGGTGCACTTTTAAAATTCTAGCCTATTTTCTTCTCAAATCCATGCTGCTCTGAAATCTTATTGTTCTAAATATTCAGGAACCCTCCTGGATTCACCTGTGAAGAGAATTATCAGGTTCTTCAATTCATTCAAATTATTAGTTGAAACATGCTGGTATTTGATCCAGCACTAATCCCCCTGCTCCCTATCAACACAGTCCCTTAATTTAAAATTCTTTTTCCTTATTTAGTCAGTTGTGATTCCTCTACAGTTCTCCTTATTCCATTTTCTTCTATCAAAGTATCAGTGGGATTCCACATCTAGTACCTCACATTATATATACAGTGCTGTAAGGAACACACCCACAAGTTAGGATTCCCTGCAAAATGCTAATATATTTTTAACTAAAACCTAATTACAGATAGAGTGATAAAACTGTTGCACCTGCACATTTGTAAAGTAGCTTAGAGGGGAGAGAAACTCCTAATTAGTGCCTAGACAGTGCAGCACTTGCAACACTGAAGATCAAAGGGTTTAGTTTGAAAGGATTCAATACGTGCATCTTGTGAATTTATAGACACAGTGGCCTAAAACAGTCTGAATTAATTATTCTGTAACTTAACTAAATTCCAAGAAAAAAATAGTTACAGCAATAAAGAAGAGGAAAAAGGACGAATGAAGATAGTAGCTTCCAGTATAATCACAAATCCAGATTTTGCCCTAAAATAAACTCCCCCCTCCTTCTCAGATAGCAATATAAAAGATGAGCCGTACATTTACTTTGAACCAAAATCTTGATTTAAATACAGCCTTTTCTTCTCGCTCTGTATGTGTAGTCTTGACCTCATCAGTTTAAGAGCTATGACATTTTTACCTTTATAGGCATAAGAGTGAACTGATGTTTCCTGAGATATTGACCTCGTGGTGTTGCTGTGACGTAGCTTTACAAGCACACGCTCTGTCTCAAATATCAGTACTTACCCAACTTAGAACCAGACCTCCTTCAGCACAAACCAGAGATTAAAATCAAGGTTTACGGAGGTCTTGCAGGGAGCCCATGCACTTCTCATGTCCTAGTTTGTGGGCTAAAGGTACACAAGTGGGATTTTGCAGAGAGAAAGCCATCAGCTGCCAATACCATTTTGCAAGTAGCCTTTTGAAGGCGAAACAGTACTTGCCTTCACTCCTGTGAGCTCGTTAAATCCATCTATGGAAATCCACATGGAAAGGCTGTGTCAAGTAACATGGAGACAATGTAGATGTGCTAGCAAGTATATTGTAACTTCTTAAACATGGGATCCAACAATCAGACAAACAGCTGCACTCAGCAGCTAAAATGTTTAATGCTGTCTTCTAGAAGAGAGGTTAGAAAAACCAAGGCTCTACACAAAATGGCCATTTTTTCAACAGAGATGTAGTGGAAGCTTTGTGGGCAGCTTACAAAGAACTAGAAATAACTTGATATTTAAATAAAGGTAATCTGAGATATTCTGTGCTCATTCAAAAAGACAGGTAGCTTTCCTGGTTTAGTCTGTAATCAACTCCCAGCATCATGTAAACTTACCTAGGAGAAGAGTAGAGTACTTGGAGAACTTCTCAGTGAAGAAAAATTCTTGCATTGTGGCATATAAAAATGACGTTCCACCTGCAAAGCCTAGCTCAGTATATGCACTTACCACGCTGTCTGAACATTAGGAAGTGACGGGTTTCACTTAAGTTAAAATGTTATCATTTCTTCAGTGCAGGTAAGTGCATTCTTGATTAAATACCTACCCCAAAAAGCTATGACTGGAAATTTATGAATTCAGAATAACGCCTTCAACAGGCTTAGGGATGATGCTGTGACTTCGCTCTTTGCCACAGCAAGGAGTGTATTAGGTATGTTGTTACATGAGACTATCCTATATTGTCTGTTTTGATGTAGAATGCTGGCAACACAGTTTAACTCTATACAAAGTGCCCTGACTGGAATAATGTTAACATTTCTTTTTTATAAGGATAAACTATCTCGCACCAATGGGAAAGGCTGGATCTGCTGATATTCTTTTACTCTGTACTTAGTAACTGGAGTGAAGGGATGTTGTATGAAGTACAGTTGCACCAAGACCATAAAGCTTTCCTTTTCAGTATCTTTACTGCCCTGTTCAAGGAACTACTTTTGGTGGTCATAGTTTAAAAAAAAGGGGAGAGAGGAAATGAACAACAAACATTCTTTCACTTCTTATCTTTTAATTGCTGTGGCTTTTAAACTTTTCTTTCTTTCTATTTATCCTCTTTTCCCTTCCTCACACAGTGAATATCAATGTCATCTTTAGTCGTTATGCCCCTAGAATTTTTTTTTGCATTGGGAACAATTTAAAAAATGTGAAGGCTATAGCTTATGCACTCATGACACTTCCTAGTTTCATTGACAAAAACAAGCCAGGAAAGTATGGATATCTGAGTAAAATGACACAAGTGAAATTAAAAATATATCGGATTAAAAAAAGAACAGCCCATATCAAACGTTTTCTTGTACAGTCTCAGAATATTTTGCAACAACTCTTAAGATAAAGGATCTCAGCTGTACTCCTCAAAGTTCCTTTCCTATAGGCAGCCTAATTACACTTTCATAACATCTACTATTTTATCGATGACATTTTACGTATACCATTTAAGAGGCAAAAACTCACACAGAAATCTGTCAAACAATCTTATTAATGGGTACATGCCCAATGTGACAGCAGCCGCTTCTAACTCAAATTTCACTGCAGTCATACTGTTTGGAAGAACTGGTGTACCTCCCTGTTGTCGAAAATGTTGCATCATTGACATACTATATCGTCAGAGCTCACCATGCCACCCTGCTCGGCATAAGCAGAAAGCTGCAAAGGAATGAGCAGTAAGATTGTAGTAAGCTCTGAATCGGAATTACCTTAGTGTTGTGAAGTTACAAGAGGATGCATATATCTAAGTTAGAAGACAAAAAGAAATGCCTAATTTATTATTTCATGTATCTACTGCTAATTTTGTTCTTCACTAGAGATACCCGGGGTTTGGCATACAAAACCGAAGCTTCTGTAGTAGGCTTCTCACTCACATGAACTATTTCAAGATTTCATTTCCTTTATCCTGTGACAGGAATAGCTGCTCAAGTGAAGATTTGGGGCTTGGGATTATTTTCCAATAATGAATGAACCAATCTAAAGTTATTTTGTAAAAATCAATAAGCAGCAATTCCTAAAAATGTAAGTTAATTTTGATAATTTAATATGCCATTTATAGTCATTCAAACATCTTAATACTGTTATGTACAAAACCCACCGAAAATAAAGAATTTAAATGTTATCTTTCAAATGTAAAAGTGCAATTAACACAGGCAAGGTTTCTGTAAGAACATTACATTTCCATTGAATTCACTGGCTACATAAGAGCCTAACACTTAAGTGAATAGGGATTTAACTTTTTGTTAATTTTGAATAAGCCTGGTAGTTGACAATAAAGTTTTACTGCCACCATAATTACGGTACATACATCCAAAAATGCAGAGCACAGTTATTTTCATAATTTTCAGTTTTACCGACTTTCAGAATCTTAAGTAGAGCAACAGTAAGATCCACAGAGTTCAAAAAACAATTAACATCATAAAACCTTGTATCAAGCAAATGTGCACAGAACGGCCATCCTGAATTGCTTTCTCTGGAGTTCTGACAGCTTTCCGTAGCTGTTATGTACCCCCAGTGAACATTCTTCCTCTACAGCACTGAATGGGTTTTCTGGAACAAGATTTACATTTACAATCTGCCATGCACCACGTATTCACAATTTGGAAAGAAACGGAAGGCCTTCGTACATGTCAGCCTTTAATCTTATCCAGTCCTGAAGTCTCTGCAAAGTTGTCTTTTCTTGTGTTAATATTTTTGCAGCTTTTCTCAGTTTTTCTTCATTTCGTTCTAAATAACGAATTCCATCAGTCTGCAGCTGACTGAGTTTCTCTTTACGACTTTCATCCAGAGGTATGTCTTCATTCATAAGAGGGTTAAATCTGAAATAAGTATCAGGCGGTAACAGCGCATCCAGCATGGTGTGAACTTCTGTGTTGGAAACAAATGAAGAAAACAGCTATATTTACTTGAGGCAGACAAACAGTCCTGCGGTCTCTGAACAGCAAGTGCTCTTGGAGTGACACTGAAAGAGTAAATATGTGCTACTTTGCTGAGTAAACGCTTTGGTACCATTGCCTTATTAAAACACCTTTCTCATTAGAAGGCTTGCAAATGACCTCATAGTTCTGTTTGCTCTGTAAAAGCTTCATCTTTTATTCTAAGACAACTTCACTGGTATGACAATTAGGGGGTTTTGCAACTCTCCAGATTTTTCATTACACGTACGTTCCATTCCTTTTCAAGCGAGAGTGCACTCTGAAGAGCAGG
>NW_010392773.1:18574-19568 GCF_000710305.1 Buceros rhinoceros silvestris
GTAACTTAGATATTCCCATTCAGGATACCCATGATCTGTTACACTCAGGACTAACTGAAGTAGGTATTATGAAAATGACAGTTATATATTCTCTAATCTCAAAGGCTGCACTAAAAACTATGTAGGTTTAAAGCTTGCTTTTGTTTGCAACTAATTCTTTAATGTATTATTACAGATTTTGGCTTTGAATTTAACATTAAAAGTTCAAGTTAAATTATAACAGTTCACTTAACTAGTACAATAATGAACTGTCTTTTTAATGTATTCTTGCACTCTCTGTTATCTTACTTTTTCCTCTCTTCTATAACCTATCTTCTCTCTTCTTTTAGATGACTCTTCACTGGGTCCCTTAAAATTCTATGCCCATTACTTCCTTCATCTTTCATTCTCTTTTATTTCCATTTTTACATTCTTACCATGCTCCTCCACTCTTTCAAATATCTATCTACTGTTATACAAAAAATTTATATAAAATTTTTCAAGTGAAAAAAATGTCATGGGGAAGACTACAGCAAAAGATTCTTGTTAACTTGAAATTGTTTCTGCTTGGTCATTGCTGTACATTACCCATCTGTAATTTTTGTTTTTGTCTTACTACATCCAGTCCTTCTTGCCCTATTTAATACTCTCCCCTTTTACCTCATATTATAACTTCACGCTTGCTCAAATCTGCTTTCCCTCTCTTTTCATGTCCTCTCCATTGACCTCCAGAATGACCTTTCCTCCTCTTCCCCACCAAGTCACTTGCCTGATTTTTCATCTGCTATGAAACTTTTTCTTCCCTTCATAAACAGTGAGCAGCATGTCTCTCCTTCCTACAATTCCCACTGCCTTTTCACGACTGTGCAAAAACCAAAAGAGGTCCAAAATCTCTTTTTCTTATTAATGACAGCCGACGTAGATCATGCAGCACGGGATCTAGACTGTAAGAGTATTTCTCGTTCCCTAGCTTTTTACAGTATCAGTTTCCTTTGTTGGGGGGGGGGGGGGGGTG
>NW_010392773.1:19598-56565 GCF_000710305.1 Buceros rhinoceros silvestris
CTGTTGCTTTTGTTGATAGTGTTTGTTGCTTGTTGGGTGGGGGGGGGGGGAGCATCTGCATATCAGGATCTCCTGTTTATAAAAACAAAGCAGATGTAAACTGCTTGTGAAAGAGTTCCAGCGTACTCGCATCCTAGGAACAGAGTTTACTTTGGAAAACACACGCTTGGCTACTCCTGACAGCAATGGAAGTCATGACCATTGGCAGATACACTCTAGTCCTTGGAAAAGAGCATGTATAAAAGCACATACAGAAAAGAACAGAACTAAAATACTTTTCCTGAAGCTCTTGAAATCCAGTCAATGTTCTATATTAACTATTAAGCATTTCTGTTTACAGGAAAAAACAACCCAAATATAAGAAAACATGATTTGTCTATTAAGATGAATTCCTGAGTACACTTTTATCCTGAAGCACAAATTAAAATATATCACTTTGTGTAAATCCTCTTGGATTATCACTGTCATTCCAATAAATTTTAAGATATCTTTTACCTTTAGTACACCTACATCAACCTCACATTAACAGCTGAAAACTCACAAAGTAAAAGATCTTAGCCACGATGTAGTTAAGATGAAGATTCACAGAAATAAGGCTAAGAAATGCATCCATACGATCATCTCCAGAACACCTGTAACACTGGCACTAGAAAACCAGCTATACATAATGAGCTACAAGGAGACACGTTTCAAATAGTTTCAGTGGAGTGGGTAGAGAAGAGAATGGCAACGACAGAAGGTTGTGGATTGGAAATAAAGTTCTAAGAAACATAAAAAAACTGAAGACAGTCACAATACAAATGTATCTTAAGACACCAACCTTCTGTATCAGTGGCACTGCTGATAACATTTGTGAGTTTGGCTTTCAAACTGGTGTACGTGACATTGGTCTTTCCCTCGCTTTCATATCGACCAGTGCCCAGCGATACCAGACACTGCAACGGGACATTTGGCCAAAGACACTTGCACTCATGAACTGCCAGCGCAGAAGGATTATTTAGAAGCAGACCTCCATCCTGTAAATTAAAAATAAATACAAATGTTAGTACTACACAAAACATACGGTCATAAAAGAAACTGCAGTTATGAACTAAACTAGCATAGCACTAATGTTCAGAATAAATTAAATCAAACGAGCATTAATTTCCATCTTTTGTGCAACTGTTCTGTTTGAGCTATGCAGCAGCTGCGTATCTCGGCTTCCTGGGCTCATGTACACTGACAGAACAGCTCTGGGTCTGTGGTCAGCTCTGCAGTTGCGAGCACTGTATAGATGATGTCGGCTGAAACAGCAGCATTCACTGGAGTATCTGTGCGAGTTATGTCTCTGTCTTCTGCAGATCTTTTATGTGAGCAGGGATGCATAACTGACAATTTCTTCAACAATCACAACATCTGCATCTCAAAATGTTTATTATTGGTATTACAAGGATATATTCTGTAACAAAGTCCAAATCACTACTTGCAGATTATGAAATTAAAAAAAAAAACAAACCACAAGAGCTAGGGTTGGCCAAAGCTACTTTATAACCACAGTCATTACACAGAATTCTATAGCCTGATTCTGTGATTTTCCAAGTCTTAAATCCACTTAAGTTGGAAGGTACTGTTGAGCTCATTTGGTCCAACTCCTGCTCAAGCAGGGTCATCTAGATCATGTTGTCCAAGGCTATGTTCAGTCAGGTTTTGTGTATTTCTACAGTCTCCAAAACCTCTCTGGGTAACCTGCTCCAATGTTTGACCACCCTCACAGTAAAAAGATTTTCTTGTGTTGAGATGGAATGTCATGTGTTTCCATTTGTGCCATCGTCTTTTGTCTTGTCAGTGAGCACTACTGGGAGGAGTATGGCTCCCTCACATTCATTCCCTCCCATCCTTTGTTCATATGCATTGATGAGATCCCCCTGAGCTTCCTCTTCTCTAGGCTGAACAGTCCCAGCTGTCTCAGTCTCTCCTCATATGAAAAACGCTCCAGTCCCTTAAGTCATCTTTGTGGCTCTGCAACAGACTCACTCCAGTATGCTCATGTCTCTCTTGTACTAGGGAGGTGGACATAGTAATCCAGATGCAGCCTCAGCAGTGCAGAGACAAAGGATCATCTCCCTTGACCTGCTGGCAACACAGTCCTCAATGCAGCCCAGGATGCTGTTGGCCTTTTTTGCCACAAGGGTGCATTGCTGGCTCACGTTCAGCTTGCTGTCCACAAGCTGCCAAGCTGCTTCACAACCAAGTCAGTCTTGGGTGTAGGTTGGCACATGGGGTTATTCCTCTGAAGATGCAGGATTCTGCCTTTCTCCTTGCTGAACTTCAGGAGAATTCTCCAACTTGTTGAGGTCCCTTTGAGTGGTGGTCCAACCATCTTGAGCACCAGCTGCTCCCCCAAGGTTTGTATGATCTGCAAACTTCCTGCAGGTGCACTCTATCCCATCATCCAGGTCATCAATGAAGATGTTAAATGGTATTGGCCCCAGTACTGACTCCTGGAGTACACCTCTAGTGAGTTGCTTTCAACTGGACTTTGTGACACTGATCCCAACTCTCCGGGTCTGGTCTTTCAGCTAGTTTGCAATCCACCTCACCGCCTATTTATCCAACCCATACTTTGTCAGTTTGTCTATGATGTTATGGGAGATAAATGTCAAAGGCTTTACTAAAGTTGAGGTAAACATCCACTGCTTTCTACTTGCCCACCAACCTAGTCACCTTGTTGACAAAGGCTACCAGGTTGGTCTGTCTTGAGTTCCCTTTTGTAAATCCATGCTAACTGCTCCCTAACTTGGCTCTCCTCCACCAAGTTTCAGTCCTCCTTGCACCAGACTTTTTACCATCAGAGGCCTGAGGTTTCTGAAAGCTGTTTTTGCTTCTAAAGACTGAGACAAAGGCAGCATTATGCATCTTGGCCTTTTCCATGGCATTTGTCACCAGTTCCCCTGCCCCATCTTCCCAGTCTTCCTTTTGCTGTTTCTGTACCTGGAGAATTCTTTGTTAAGGTCCTTCTCATATCTCTCCAGATTTAACTCCAGGCTGGCTTTTACTTTCCTAACCTCATATTTGCAAGACAAGACAGGAGCTCTATACTCCTTCTGGGTCACCTGATCCTGCTTCAGCCTTTTGTATACTTCCTTCTTATGTCTGAGTTCAAACATGGAAGGCCTCCTTGCTAATCCATGCCTGCCACCTTTGCTTCATTTTGTACTTGTTGGGATGGTCCTTTCTTGGACTTGGAAGAAGTGATCACCGATTATCAGTCAGTTCTCCTGGACCTCTTGTCTCTTCAAGCCCATAGCCCATGGGATTCTTCCAAGCAGAGCTCCAAAGATGATGTAGCTTACTCTCCTGAAAACCAGGGGTGTAGTCCTGCTGTTTTCCCTGCTCCCCTCTCTTAGGATCTTTAACTCCACCATCTCATGGTCACTGTAGCCAAAGCTTTCTTCAACTTTCATGTTGCTGACATGGTCCAGCAAAACACTTTTCCTTGTTGGTTCCTCCATCAACTATGCCAGGAAGTTGTCATCAATGCACTTGAGAAATCTCTAAGTTGCTTGAGCTCTAATAAGAATCAGTATGACTGACAATAAGTCTGAGAAGGGTTCAGTCAAGGAGCTTTGAATCCAGCAAATCTCAGAAAATATGTTCAGCACTTCTTGGAAGGAAAATTATCTTTACTCCAACTAAGAAACAGATTATTTTGGACTTTGAATTCAACAGCACTTTGTATATTGGGAATGCCTTAAAAAAAACAGGTAAAAAGGCAAAACTTAATATGAAAACATTATCAATAGCATAGACCAAGGTCTTTATAGCCATCTGAAATCTACACAAAGAAAACATATAAAATATAAAAAGAACATTGACTACAATAAGCATTATACAAAAGCTCCCTGAACTCCCTCTATCCCGTACCTGAACAAGAACAATAATAAAAAACCCCCTTCTACTCAGGAATAGCTTCAAATAAAAAAATGTTTTGGAGTCGATCAACATTTTACAGAAACTTCTTTTAACTACAGCTATGCTAGACAAAGAAGTAAAAGCAGATTATTGAGCTGAGTTTTCTGAGGCTTTTTTTAATTAAGCTTTCATTTCAACCTACAAAAAGCTCTTTGAACTCCCTCTGGATACTGTCCTCTTTGCTCAAAACACTGCTAAAATGAATGTCTCTTCAGTGCCTAATATCCTTTGCTTATGTTTAAATTAGCCTCTACACAGAAAACTAAATACAAGGATGCTTTTGTCCTTGATATAATTCCCCATGAATCTTAATCTAAAATCTTAGTAGTTATCTTTGTGGTCCTTACTTTTTTCTTTAAATCCCAGATTAAAAACATGCTTACGAAATAATTTCCACTGATGGGTGGATGATTGCTTCACCATGGGAAAATTAGCAATACAAAAAGCTAGGGGGCATGTAATGCTAGAATACTACAATGTTGTTGTTAATATTGAGAAATAAAAGATTTAAGAAAGGTAAAGTACACATATATACACATACCAAATGAGTACTGTGATGATAACTAACAGCTCTGTGAAACGCTTTCTGTATTTAAATATTCTCTCTGCTGTACAAGAAGATGAGGACAGGCTAGAGAGAGTTCGGAGAAGGGCCACAAAGACAACCAAGGACTGGGAAGCCTGACATATGAGGGCAGTCTGAGAGAAAAGAAGGCTTAGGGGAGACCTTATCTCCATATTCTAGTATTTAAAGGGTTGCTACAAAAAAGACCCCTTTTTACAAGGAGTCACACAGAAAAGACAAGGGGTAATAGGTACAAGTTACTCCAGAAGAGATTCTGATTGGATACAAGAGGAAAATTTTTCACAAGAACAATCAGCCATTGGAATAATCTCCACAGGGAAGTGGTGGAATCCCCAACATTGGAGGCTTTTAAGGTTCAGCTGGACAGGGTGCTGGGATCTCATCTAGACTGTGCTCTTCCCAAGAAAGGTTGGACCAGATGATCCTTGAGGTCCCTTCCAACCCGGTATTCTACAACTCCACAATATGATTCTATGATTCCATGATTAGTTGAAATGATTTCACATGTATGTGACTTCCAAGAAAACTGTAGACAACAAAGAACTTTCCAATTCTAAGATTAAAAAATAGAATTTAACCTTTCTGTTTCTGAAGAATTCCTCTATCTTCATAAAACCTGACAAAAAGTCCTTCCCAAGAAATATATTAAACTAACAATACAGAAATATGAAAGTCAGATCTAAATTTTTAAAATAGGAATTTTAAGAAATCATGACATATCCTTCGTCTTTCTTATCCTTGAGACACTTGAATACGATTCCAAGTGATCAACTTCTGTATATAAGATATACTGAGATTACAACTATCTTCATTGATCCTTGGTCTGAATTCCTACGTATTTAGCCTGTCAATTCGTTTTGGAGAACTGCTAAATTTGGTATCTTAATTTTTTTTCCTGATTCTGTTGAAGGTATTCATTCTATAGTTATATTATAAAAACTAATCTAAATTGTAACTTACCAATTTAAATGTTTTTATTGTACTCAGCTTTTAATAGAGGTTTATAAAAATGCATTAAGCAAAATGCAGTATAACCAAAAGACTGAATGATTGCTAGTAGCGTGGAATGTCTTGGTCACTAACACAATAGTTTCCTCTTCCATATTAGTTTCTATGAGTTCTCTTGTCACTTTCAAGTTCCATGCATTTAGAAAAAATGCAAGTAAACACGGCCAGTTTATCTGATAAAATGGTACAGAGATGCCTGTTGGCCGAAATGTGAATTCTTGCTTGTCTCTATTTTCAGAAGGCGGTCATTCATTTCACGAGCCCATACAACTTCAAAAGTTCCGCTTTCGTGGTACAATCTCTGGTCTTTGATCCACAATCTCTCAAGCTTAAATTTAAATTTTTCTGTTAGTACAATGGTACTAGGAAGGAAGAATGAAAAACCAAGAACAGTAATCCAGAAAAGTTTAACCCAAACAACTAAATTTACTGATTCAGGCCATGGACTGAAAGACCGTCATGGATGGGGAACAACCAAAAGCAAACACTAGTAGATACTTTTTAGAAATACAGCCAAGTGGATAGTTGTGATGTGTTAAGGGGAAAAATATGACAATCGCTGAAGAGATCAGGGAAACTAGGTATACAAGGGACAAGCTGCACTGCATACTCTATGGGGTGTCTGACTTTCCATGAATAAAATTGTATTTACACAGTAACGCATTTTAGAACAATTGTAAGTATAGTGATCAGTAAATTCCAACATTAGCAAGATGTGCAAAATGCACTGACAGAATACAGCCTTCAAAGTGTATGAATATTGTTGCATTCTTTGTGCCCATTATCTATTTTATGGAATGTATTTTCAGAACATAATTTATAATTGAAAAGCATGTATTTCACAGACCTGTACTAGAATAGCACAGTTCTGGTCTCCTAAATGCTTTGTATAAACAAAATAATACAAACAAAAAAGGACCTTTATAAAACATACAGTAGTGTAAAAATCTTGTTGATATTAAGTTATATTTTAAATAATACTATAAGCTTCAAATGCAATTCAAACTCTACAAAGCAACACTGACATAATTCATGGCTCTAAACCTTCTCAGTTCCTAATAAATTAATCAGTTCCTTTTTGACAGACTGAAATGTCTTCAAATGTCCCTCCTTTCATCTATACGAGATAGATTTTACAAGATAGATATATTGCTATGGTATGGTACTGTGTGCACACAGAAAAAGAGAGACAATATGAACAGTATATCAGATAAACTACTAGATTATCAACATACACTTGGGCTAAAAGCAAAACCAAGTGAAGTGATTATCCCCTCTTATTCAGTACTCACGAGGTCAAACTGGGACCAATGTGTAAGGCTTGGACATCCAGTTACAAGGCACTGAAAAACTGGAATACGTACAGTAAAGAACCACTAAGATGGTTTGGGAGCTGAAACACATAACTTATGAGAACAGATGCAGACAACTGGGTTTGCATAACCTGGAAAACTTGAACACCAAGGAGGAATCTACTAACAGTCTCTCACTGTGTAAAGGAGAGAAGCCACAGACAGGCTCTTTCAAAGAGTGCAGAACCACCAGAGAAGCTGTGGAAACATAGTCCTTGGATATTTTCAAAACTCAACTGGGCAAAGCCTTGAGCAACTTGACCAAACTGAGGTTTATCCTGCTTTGAACGCAAAGCTGGACCAGACGAGCCCCTAAGGCCCTGTTCTCCAGTTTTCCCAGGTTCTAATCTATCTGAAGAGATACTATATGAATCATAGACACACATCATTTTAGTCGCAAAATGAAATCACATTTTCAAAGCCATTCTTTACCTGAAATTGAACTTTGACAGTCCAGTCTAAGTCTTGTGCAACTCATACCTTGGAATCTGTAATTGAAAGGGTAACTTACAGGAACTCTTCAAATGATTGAACTGCTGACCAACGTCCACAAAAATACGCAACTGTCCCGAGTGCTGATTCAGGACTCAATGCCAGGCAAATGGCCAGAGCAGAGCCCCCTTGTTCCCTTTGTTCTCCCATTCTTAGATTGTCTGGCCTTCCCTGTATTTTACCATCTCTTCTCATTCAGCCAGTTCTCAATCCAATGGCAAATTCCCTTTTTCATTGCTCAAACATACATGAGTCACCCTTTCCCTTTTGGGTTCTACTGGGCAAGTACTAGAAGCTTCTTTATACACTGAACTTTGCAAAACCACTCCACACTTGAGTCAATTTAATTTGCTGGCCATATACCCAACACGAAATGTAGGAATGTCAATGCAAGTAAGTGCTGAAAAAGTGTGTAACCTTCCTCGTGTCATCATCCAAGTAAACAGTGGGGAAGAAGGCTTTTTAAAAATTTCTAATGAAAATAATGGAAGTAATCAAATAAATTTACCTTAAAATGGAGTTTAATAAATAAAAGCTTGTTAGTGATAGCAAAGCAGTGAACTCAGGGACTGGGACATTACTTCAAATCTTTTGCCAGAGGCTTTCCAAGTGGCACCTGTTCAACTGTTATGTTTTGTTTAACATTTCATCAGATAATTCCCAAATGAACTCATTTAAATCTTTTTCTTACAGATTTTTAAAAAAATTTCCCCATACAACTGTAACCATATTTTTAGGGCTTGCTGGTCATTAGCCAGAAGTCTAGAGCCATAGCTAGTACTTTCTATAAGTTTTTTGACAGTTACAAAATGATTTGATCACGAGATCATAAATTATTTAAAGCAGAAAAAATGCACCTTTTGTAGGTATATACTCCAGTGAAAACTCTCTGCTGAAGATACCCTCCCTGCTCAGTTCTAGGGACAAAGAAAGGCCTGCTTAACATGAAACAGATGGGGACAAATTCTACAGTCAGAAGGAAGATACATTGGAAAGTCTCAAAGAAAGTGCTCCAGGCCACATAGGAGCCTGGTAGCACAGGCCCTTCTGAAAATCTTGTCCCATTTAAATAATTATTGTGAATGTGCATAAAGTCACCACTCACATATTTAAGTGGATACTTTGCAAACAGTTTTTTAAAATTATGATATTAAAATAAAAAATCAGTTTGAACCATGAGTAGTTGTTTCTAACAGTTCAGAATACTCTGTATATTCATAGACTATCATTGCATTTCCTAATTTTGTCAGACTCCAGCTGTGCCTTGTAATGGTTGTGTGTAACATCCTGTGTGCTACACAGTTACACTTAAATGATGCTAAACTTTGTTAAGAAAATAATGTAGCACTGGATGAAGGACATATAATTTAAGAAAGCCAAGACTGGTATTTGGAAGCTGAGTTTGTTGGCTCCATAGTAACCACTGCACCTCACTGCCTATGCAGACATGCTTTGCATTTTAGTTCAGTTTTACAGACTTGCTCTGTTGTTTACTTTCATTGTCTCTGTGAAAAAGTGGAGACAGAATGAGTACAAAGCTATCACAGTCTAGTACAAGACAGGCTAAGATTCTGAATTGACTTTTGAAAAGTATTTTCTAAATTCTATGTTTAGAGTCAACATAAATATAATAAATATGTGCATTAAGGATAAGACATTGCTTCAAACAAGGAGTTTGAAGAGTTGCTGCACTATAACAAGGGGTTACTTTTCTGAAAAAATAAAATAACTACTCTAAAAGCATTTACTCTAGTTTCTGTAAGTAAAATGGGAATGCCTTATTGAATCATTCTGTAAAACCAGCTCAATACATTTACATAAGTAGCAGCAAATGTCCTCAGAGTAGAAGGCAGGAATGAGACACAGGAGAGTTCTTTTACTTCCTGTAAGATCTATTTATACAGATTTCAAGATACACATCCTGACGTAGTCCTTTTTTTGCACTGGGCACCCAGGGCCATTGTGAGAAAGTTAGTAAATTCACATGTAAGGCTTTAAGGCTTGTTCAGTCAAGCATCACTGGACTACCAAATTACTGTTTTTAATATATGCTTTGTGAAAAAGGAATCTATACATTCAGATTTAACTGTAAAACAAACTAGCCCCTATAGTGTTCAGCACATAAATACTCTCCTCAATACAAAGATTACATGATTAGCATATTCTGTTAAATATATACAAAAATGCTTGAAATATACATTAATTATGGCACTCTTCTTGTGAGTAATCAGTCAGTCTGGTCACAGTGCTACTGAGGATTAAACCCGCTGAAGACGAGGTCCCAGTAAATATAGGAAATCTTAATATCTCTGCACAAACTAGTTTGGCCCCATAAAACAAGTAATGTTTTATAAACATGAAACAGTACAGGAGTAGAATTGCTTCCTCCTACCTCTGTGACAAGCAATGGGTGGTGGCACCAACAGTTCTAACAGATCTCTGTCTAAAAAAACACAGTGCCCTAGAACAATTTGTTTTGGCTTCATTCTGATGGTGGGTGCAATCCACTTCACTGCATGAGAAATAAGCAAGGAAAGATTTTTTATGTATTAGATGATTTTCTGTAAAGCATACCATGGCCTACACTTAATCTCCTTACACAAATATTTCATGCAATTTATTTAGAAAAAATTTACCCTTCCTTCATAATCATGCTACTAGTGATGCTATTGGATCAACTACATACAACTTACGATGTATTCTGCATAATGCTGATTACTAACAGAGGTCTTAATTGGCGACAGATATACACCAAATTTCTAACAATTTCAGAATGAACTGATCATATTACTTAAGGAAAGGCAGAGATGATCCTTTGAATTCCTGAAATAAACATCCTGAGCTCATCACTTGGTAAGACTATCTCAAAATTACACTTTCTCTTCAGACACTAAAAAAGCTAACACTCTAGAACATGACAAATAACTGCTCAAGTGTGCACTGAAAAAGGGATTCTCCTTGACCTGGCTAAAGGAAAATTTCTTTAGAACATGCTTGTACAGAAAATGAAAATTAAATGCATTTGTATTTATATTATTGAATGATACTAATATTAGGATTTCCATTACTCCTGTCTTTGACAGTTTAAAAAAAAAAATCAGAAGATACATTATCTACATTTGTACTTCTACTAGACCAGTTGCAAAAAAAGAACTTTACACTGAGATCACATTACAAAGAGTAAAAAAAACCAACCAAGTTTGAAAGTTTTCTGAAAAGTCTCCTTTTCAGTACAACTGTTTTCCCATACCGTATTTATCTTCTTTTCCCCCTGAAATTTAGGAACACCCTAATACACTGTTTGCATACACACAAACGTCACGCTAAATGCTTCTGAGAGCTATTATAAGCTGAAAATTTAATATATTTTACAGTATTTTACCCTACATTATCCATGTTTGCTTGATACTTCTTTAGAATGAATGGCTGGCTGAGGTAGACTGCTAGGTGATGTCTTAAATTATTAACTCATCCCAGAGAGTCAGTAATTCATAGAAAATGACCAGCTGATCTGCAGACATTACTGAATTTATGGGTTTACAGCAGATACAGAAAATGTACTATTACACTGTACTGATGAAGATTTGCTAAATATTAGCAGACATCATAAAAGAAAGAATTATTTGCCAATACAATATATTGTCAGATATTGCATTAAAAGCATAAGCTGTTCAGCACAAATTTAATTAAATGAGTTCTGCAGTGAATGACAGTATTTTAACTGTGTTTCCGAAATGATGAATTGCTTGTAATATTACAAGCGAGGATCACAGAGCGTAACCCAGTAAAAAAACCTGGTCGCTCAGGTTCTCCATATGATGTTTGTACAGCACAGGCAAGCTTCAAGACTACAGTTTAAAAAAAAAGAAACCAAGACCACAACAAACAAACGAAACCAAAAAATCCCAGCTGTGGATCTCAATAAAATCCTTCTGGATTCAGATGATACTTGGTTGCTGAAGTCTGGATTTGTACTTTCTGACAACATTTAACTTAGGAAGCATATAAAAACTCTATTTCCTATGACAGGGGGTAATAGGCTAAGGACAAAGCTCTAGTAGTTACAAAGAATAATCACATTAAAACCTCCACAAGTGAGCCAAAAAAATCCAGAGATATTCTAATCCTTGTGAAAGTGGAATGACTCAATACACTTTTACATCAATAACCTGATTAATGTTATTGATAATACTTACTGATACTAGTTTTGCTAACTAACTGGCCTATACTTTAAGCTGTCAGTTTATCAACTAATAATACAATGTTAGGAAATTCAAAATGCTTTGAGAAAAATAGCAGTGATTCTTAGCAAACACAAGTGACTCATCATTTGGTATATTACTGACAAATGCTACTCAAAACCTGCTGGTCATTCATCTATCTAAAATTGTAAAGTCATCAGAATGTTGTAAGCTAACTCTACAACTTCTAAAACCAAATGTATAATAGACTCCACAAATTTCTTTTTATCTTTTATACTGTAATTTCAAACTGAAACTGGATTTCCCAAAAAGCACCTTACATACCAGAGCACTGGAAGTGATGAAAGATGTTCTTTATTATTATTTTCTTGAAAGCACTGCTAATGAAATCTGTTACTATGAAGCTAGCAGCTTTGCAAATACAAAGGCCTTACTGTAAACACAGAATGACTCTAAGGAAACCCAAAGGAGACAACATCCAGCCAAGCAAAGTGCTCAGAACACAAACTTACGGAATCAGACCAACCATGAGAAAGATCCGAGTAGAGCACTAATATTACAGAATGATTTAAACCACCTATCTATGAAGTAGCTGTTGAAAAGCAAACTGTAACTCTAAGCTGGAATTTCCTCTGAAAAAGGAAATACTTGACACAGCTAAAGACATCATCTGGAACACAGTGTTCTAGCCTGATCAAATCAACTCGTCTGAATTTTGCTTCTAATTTAAAAATTATTATTTTGATTCTGGTAAATCATTCAAGTTTGCACAACATGTCTTCGGTCATGCCAAAACAAACTGAATAGTCCAGTTTCAGGAAAGATTAGTCAAACTGCAGTAGGTGCAATGAAGGACCATTAGGATCATCAGGAGAACATAGAGACTATTTTACAAGACTGAGACAGACCAGCATATTTAGACTAAACGAATAAAAAAAGGATATGAGTGCTTTCTATATACACATCAGAAGGGTAAATTCTGCAAGAAGCAAAGTTAATTGAACTAGAGAACAAGGAGAATTTGTATCCATTAGCTAGGAATAGACTTCAGAGTGAAATCAAGAAATTTTCTTGCTATGACAAAACTGAAAAATACTTTCTTAAAATAATCTACAAGGGTAGCAACAAAGACAACTTTACATGTTTATGAACTACAGTCAGCCTATGATGCAGTTGGCGACCATGACAGGGAAATGATTTTGACCTGAGGGAAAATATTTCATTCTATACTCCCTTATTTTTTTTTCCCCCCTAAGGAAACACCAGCTGAAATAATTCTAAATTTTGCAGCCAAAAATCTAATACATATCTGCTACTAAAACCAGCAGTGTAAGTACACCCAGTAAAAAGAAACACTGCAGAGTGAAGAATCTTGGAAGAGATTGTCAACTGATTTGGGATTTGCAAAATTAACATTATAGATTAATCCTTGTATTGGAAGAGATTAACACTATAGATTAATCCTGGTACCGAAAGAAAATCTCAGCACAGGCAAGAGAGCTTAGACATTGTGGAGTAGTGGACTAATGGGAATCCACTGGGTATTGCACTAACTGACTTTATGCACATTTTGTATACAAGGTGAAAATTATTCCTATCAGAGTACCAAGACCTATATCCACAACAACAAGAGGGCAGCTTCCTAAGCTACAATACAGAAGGCAAATTAAGAGCTTGGATAGAGGCTGACAAAGCATGAAGTGATTGTTCACATTAAGCAGCAGACCACTACGTATCGTAAACAAGCTTTCCTTAAAGGTCTCAGAGGTAAAAGTATATCAATAGTCCCAGTATGTTCTTAGGCTTTTATTTGGAATGAATATCACAAGGCTATTTCACGTGGAAATATGACCACATTTGAATCAGTATTAAACAGATATACAGCCTGGGAAAATAAAAATTACAAGCGATCAAGACTTGACAGTAAATGGTTCTTTTTGATGTAAAAAATGATGGCTGGTAACACTGGAACTTGAAAGAACTGTCCGTACAGAGACTACTACACTGACTCAGTTCATAATTTCTCACTATACCAAGCCTCCTCTGATTTTGTAAGATTTGTTTTATACCAATTATTAGCTGGTAAACAGTGTCACTAAAGATACATGGATTCAGAGTCTAAGCAAATGTTATACAGCTCATTTCAGAGTGAGGATCTTTTTTTAAATAAGCACTGCAAAAATTACATTAGCAAAGTATCATTCAAAATCATTTGAGATAAAAATTATAATGCTTCCAAGTTAATTGTCTAAACAAAATATACTCTCACTTTTACTTCACTAAACAAATCTTCCAATAACACCTCGCTTAGTAAGTGCCTGCAGGGAATCTTACAAGCAGTCTGCTCTGCAAAATACCACTGCAATTTCACAAAGGCTGGTAAACTGCATCACGCGTGTCCACCTTAAGACCTGCTAACCAAACTTCTACACTTCATAAGAGAAAAAGAAATGCACGTAGCTAACACATTCCAGTAAATTCCCTCTTCCTTAAACAGCAGGCGGCATTGCCTCGAAGGCTGTAGGAAAATGTGTACGGCAACAAGGAGACAGAGACACAAAGAAATACTTGTTTCTATCGTTGCGAGAACAAGATACACCTACTAAACCGCAGTCTGTTTAAGCTCTGGTGCATACTGATCACCGTGGTATATCCTAAGAATGAATAGAACTTCAATGTGACCTATATTCTATGTCTTCTCAGAGCCTGGGAAGCACCCTTGAATCTAATTTTAAAAGCTACTGTGTAAAACCAATTAGGGTAGGATCCACTAAGCAAATCACTTTTTGAAGGCCTCTCCTGTAACAAGCCACAAAGATGAACTGGCTTTATAGATTTACTGCCTAATAAAAGAAAGGGAAAAGTTTGAAAAATATGAAGAAACTGTGTAATATCTTTTTTTTAATGAAGGTGAGACTTGAAATTTATGGTACTATACACAGTTTTTATTTCTTGGGTGTATTCTCACCACACATCCTGTTACACCTGCATTATTGAAACTCCATTAACAGATTAGCTGACAATGTAACTGCTTTACTATCTGATCTCGCTCACAGAAAATATGATTATTTGAACAGTACTGTAAGTCAACAGCATCATTTTAATAATGGAATTGTTATACAGCAATGAAATCATGGGAAGCTATCAAGGTGATCAAGTTGTTTTTATTAAACTGAGTATATTTTATTTGGAGAAAAATCTGTGGGTTTGTTAAATTCGCCACCACCACACACGCACGCAATCCCTGCTGCACTTTTAATTAATCCTGTGGTACAAATTTAGTTTTTACTGTAAAATGTAGTAAATGAAGTGTGAATAATGATTTTGTTAATCTTAAATTGCTCTTTTAATTAATCGGCAATTTCTTCAGCACACTGTACTGTCTACTGAAGTGACATTACCGAATACCCCAAATGCTTTTCACACTACTACAGAGGAAGAAAAAAAAAAAAAGAGAAATAGATGAGACAAACAACACCTCTCTGAGGGAAGTAAGGAGAAAAAAAAAAACAAAAAACACTGGCTGTAGCTGAACTGGGGAGAGGTTAAGAGTCCTCAGTGCTTCACAAATAGATTTTAAAATAAAAAAACCTGACATGTGGCAATACAGCTTCCACACTGTAACATCATGACTTGGTCTCTCTGGACTTGCATGGTTCCTGGAGAAGCATGTTACAGGGATTAAATCCCTTTGAATGTTAATGTGTTCCTCTTTTGAACCACAAAGAATATTAATCCTCCTCGCCTCATCTACCAACAGCTGCACTGTTTTTTCCTACTTAACAGAGTGCAACCAAATAGCACAGCATGATTGACTTGAATGTAAATATTCCTGTTTGGTTTTCAACTGCTTACTTTTCGCAGAAATTTACCAAACCTGTCATCAACCTACCAGCAGCACAAATAAGAATAAGCATTCGGGCACCCACAAACCTCCTTCTAAACAACTACATCAGAAGAATTGTGGGAAGAATTTTATTACCTTATTAAGAAAGAAAAAAAAAATCAACACATTTTACAATCCCCTCGAATATGAGCAACTAGTACAGGAAGTCAGCCTGGAACGTTCCCAGAAAAGGGCATGCACGTGTGCACACAAATACAGATGCATATATAAATATATAGATTATGGAAGAGTGAGTTTTAAAGCAAACAGCTACAGTGCAGTTATGATTCCAGCAACCCTACGCACAACTCATCCAACTACTTTGCACAGTTTGTGAAAGGAGTCCGATTTCAACAAAAGCTAGAAAACATAAGACAAGAGTATGCGGCTGACCATCAAACAAATGCACGAAATTTCCATTATCAGTAAAAGTATTTTCACACATTTGAAGCATCCTAAGTCAGATCAACTGCCAAGAGCACTTTTCATTCAGATTTAAATGTACAATTGATTGATAAGCTAATACAAAACCTGGCCTCCATATATAATCCTTTAGAGTGCCAAACTTCAAAGCCAGGCAACAAATCTCATTATATTTACTATTCTGACTTTCCACAGACATTTTACAATCATTTCCACATTTTGGATGACTCTGTTCTTTGAATTATTTAGAAATATCAACATTGCAGAAAGAGATTATATATAAATTAACAAGAAACTAGCATAGCTTATGTTCAGAAAAGAGATTATGCTGATGAATTAATGGAAATTTCCAATCCATTAAAAAAATCCTCAGAAAAAAAAAAAAATCAATGTTCTGACACTGTACTACAGTACTGAAGACTTTGGCATAAATTATTGTTTACAATTAATGCGTACTGATGCACTTTTCAAAAATCATCCTACTATTGATAATGTCTAACAATGTTATGCCTTATTTATTTCTGTAGTTCAAAACCAGCCCAACCCGTTAGATAGGCTTAAATTGGTTAAGACAGAAAAGAGCAAGTATTTCCATATAAACTACAAATGAACTGGCTGAGGAACTTGACATGGCAATTGCAGTGCACTTTTAGAATAAAGATATTTCACAAAAATCTACTCTCTCATAGTTATGGTATGAGCTATAACTAAGACGAAGAGTTATAACATATCTCAAAAACAATCACAATGCTATTTTAAACAGGAATGACTGCATTTAGGGTACTCTGGCTTTAGAGATGTATTTATGTGTATGTATTCTTTTGAACTACTCTTATAATAGATATTAAACTCTTGATTGCCTTTCATTTTCCACCAAGGTACCATTACACCCAAGAACATAAGGGTAACAGTCTACTACATGCACAGAGGCTCTTACCCCAAGGTTAAAACTGGGTAGTTCAAGGTAGCCTGAGTGTGCAGTGGTGGATTCATAATCCAAGATAGAAATCTGCATAAAGACAGTTATGCAGGTTTGCCATGTAGCACCTTGCTAGCCAGCTGTCCATAAAAAACCCACCCAAGCACATCCCACACAAAAAGTAATTACGGAAATAGAGATGTGGTAAGGAAAGTGTAATCTGGGGAAAGAAAAGCATGAAAGACAAGAAAGATGACAACCTTCGGATTCTAAAAGAATGCAGAAGTGTTTTAATATCATGCCTGGGTAGGAGAGAGATTCTCAGATGATACAAAATTTTAAGTCAGAAAATTTAGCATCTAGTTTTACTACAATAAACAGTTTTAGTACTGAAAACACATTTAGTCCTTTATGGCTTATAAAGATACACCACATCCTAAGCCCTTACTTTCTAGTAATTAAAATACATCAAATAGGAAAGAATGGTGTAACAGTGTTGCTAAGATCACGTGGAAGGGCTTTGATCAAAGACTCTGGAGTAAGGAAAAATGAACTAGACTTCATTCTAATTTTGTGTGTCTGAGAACACTGGATCTGACCTCTATTAACACTAATCATGCATCCTCTAGTCTGGAAAATCAGACTTAAAAGTGAATATAGATGAAACGAATACCCACCTTACTGCATTTCACACAAATCTGGCAACTGAGAAACTATGTTAAGACAAATCGTCTAAGCATTGCGTAGAAGTTAAAAATCATGTTGTTTATTTAGCTATTCTTCACAGAAACACAGATGGATTTTGATGTACTCTCAATTCAAGGAAAGAGAGGGTGGAAAGGTGAGAAGAGGAAGAAAAGTGCTTCACATAACTTAACACTGACCCATTCAAGCAGTTAAGGAGCAGCCTGGAACAGCTCCAAAGACTAAAGCAGCTCCCTTTCCAGTTTTGCTTGGCCAGATGGAAGATGAACACATTTCAGGATTTCAACCAGTGCTTAGGCTTGGAATATTTAATGTGTTATTCCATTTTTAGCTTTAAAAAAAAAAAAAAACCGAACAACACCAAAACTTATTTGCTTCTTTCAGGTAGTATGACTGGAATGTTTTGAGGATAACAACATGTACCACACTGGAGAGACCGGGGTGGTGGGGAAGAAAAAAAGTCACTAAACAGAAGGGCAATTAAAATAAAATACAAGAATTCTCAGAATCTGGTTGACATAGTAGCACCATCCTGCCCTCGATGGGAACCCTTCCCCTTCATTCCCCAACTTATGTAGAGCTTTTACATAGCTGAATACAATTATTCCATTTCAAGGTTTTTCTCAGATTACATTCTAGCTCTTTCTTTGTATCAATGCTTCTGTTGATAATCTTGTCATTAATTTTTCACTATTTCATGTCATAGTCCTTATTTATCTGTTAGTCTTTAAACTTCAGTATTCCTTACGCACATTACAATGCCAAGGAGATTACACACAGCCTTTTAATGGACATCATCAGAAATTCTGCATGTGGTCCAGGTACATCTTATCACTCAAAATATGCTATTACTGCTTTCTAGTAGTTAAGGTTAATGCCATCATACAAATTAATATGATGGAAAAGTAATCGATGCTTTCTCTAAATTTAAGTGATAGAATCCTATGCTGGTTTTGTTGGTGGTCTTAGGTTCAGTCACCTTTTGTAGTCTTTTCTGCCACTGAACTGCATCAGACCTTTTTGAAAATAAATACTTATTATTTAAAAAAAATACTAATAGTTTTAAATTAATGCATACTGTAAAAAGGATTCTTTAAAAACTCAGAGAGCTGCAGAACAATAAAGGGGCATTGGAGGACAAGAACACATGGTTAAAAAACTACTAAAGAAATTAATTTGCCTTCCTCTTTACTAACCAGGGTCACCAACAATAAAATAGCATACACTGTTGGTAGGAGACATTGCTTTATCCTTATCCTCCAGGGAATTTCTTTTGCAGTTGTCCTCTGGGTTTTATCTTACTGCCGTGGCATCTCTTATTCTTTTTTACTAGCTCAGAATCAGGGTAGAGCTTAACAAGCTATCAACGGAAAGAATTATAAGTAGACCACAAACTGGAGTTATGCACTAATAAAAGGAAAACTGAAACGCGTAACTTATTTTTTTCACACTTTAGAGTATTGTTAGATTTTAAGTCACACCATCTGTTTAGTGAAATAATGCTCAATGAAATACTAGTCGTAAGCAGGAAGTCAGAGGCAATTTACAACTCATATAAGGTTTCCTTCCAGACAGAGAAGAAAGGAACAGCAGAAGAGCTTAAGTTTGTATCGAGAAGACTAAGATTTTTAAGCCCATACCCTTTCTAGTTCTAGAAGGGCTATACAAGCTAAAACTTACATTTCTTGCCCCTATCTGTCCTAGATTTCCTTTCTGCTACCAACTTATTTGTTTAGTACTCATTCAGAAATTCAGACAACTTTCTCAGATACAATATTGGAAAATATTTGCTAAAGGAGAAAATGTCAACTTACTTGATGAAGATCGTTGCCCAAAACATATTCCTGAAAGTAACCCGGTGCAGCAGATGATGCTCTAATGGCCTGCCACAGTTTATACTGACAGCCTCCAATATAATGAGATTTAACACCAGGAAAATGGTTGTAGTTTCTAAAAACAAATGCTTTCAGTGGTGTTCCTCTGTTTACAATGGTGCTTACAGCAGCTACCTGGTGAGTTAACAGGAACAAAAGTAGTTACATATGATGATAATAACCACAACAATATGAAAATGACAGCTTCCCACAACACAAAATTCAATTTATACATTAAATGTGTCTCTAGAATCCTACTCCATTCATTATTCATTTACTTCCTTGTAATGCCTGTCTAAATTTTAAAAAGTGAAAGTAGAATTCCCCAACCAACCAAAAAAACCAAACTCCCTAAAGAAAATGCTATTTTTAACTTGAAATAAATTGTTTCCACTAGTTATTCTAACCCTACCATTGTCTATTCACTGATATTCAAACAAAAAGCTGGTGTCATCCATGATTTTTAGAAGTTTTGCCTTTATGAATAGTAGTTCATTCTCAAAAGTCTGTAACCAGAAATGCAGTAGTGCTATTGAATACAAATGTTATAAGTGTCAAATCAGTTTCTTACTCCATTAAAATGATTATTTAATATTGCAACCTGAGTTAAAGGACTGCAAGAAGAATGTCTCCCAAAGAAAAAACCAAAAGAATCAGACATAAATCTTTCAAGTTTTTTCACAAGCACACTGAAACATCATTGACAAAAATCATATCTGTAAATCTAAGTCAAAGGCCTAAACAGTATTTCCATAAAATAAAACATATGACTGCAAAAAATTACACCCTACAGAGGTCAGAGTACCTGTAGTTATGGGTAAGGGTTAGAATGTGCAAGACCTTTCAGTGATAATGGACCCAGCCTGCTTGGCTCTGTCAGAACACAACTCTTTAGCAGCCAAGTGGGTGTTCAATCCTATTTTGTTCACTGTTTTACAGAGTAGGGAGCTTTGTGCATTGTTATTCAACAGCGTTAGCAGCTGACCCTGTGATATAACTGCATTAATTTCCATTCTTCAGCTACGTAAGTTAAATCATTGAATTCACAGGAAGTCCATCCTTATAGAAAAGAAAACAATAAAAGTGTAACTTCTATATGACAATGCAGAAGGAAAACAGATGCATGATTCGTACTCCATCATTTGATGAAGAAAAAGCTTCCTGCTTTTGTCAAAAGGATGGTTTGGTTCTAAGCACTGCTAGAAGCCATAAGAAAAAAAAAAAACACTTGGGAAAACTTATCAAACCAACGATTGGATGTATTTTTGGTAATATTCATATATGCTTCCACTTCGTGATGCAGTTTGAGTTGTAAAGTGCTGAGCACCTTCTAGAAAAACTCATCTCACAGCAGAACACACAACTGAGTATTTTATTTTGATTTTACTGTGCCTCATAAAGAGTGCCACCGCTGCCTGCACTACAAAGTGATTACTGGGAATAGCTAGTTTCAGCTCTATTTATATTCACATTTTATCACTGAAGAACATGGAAGGAAGCCAAAGATCCCAGTTCAAAGATAACTTTCAAGTTGCTGTAGGATAGCTTCTCCCTCAGAAAGCAATATACCACTCCAGCCTTTTCATGCCCTTGTTTTAGACATGGACTAGGAACGCGGTCAGTCGAGCACATGTTTCTATGTTTAGAAAAATGTGATTATCTTCCATTTAACAGTAAAGCATTGAATAGTGCTGTGACACCAAAACACCTGTTAATTACAGATTGTTCTGAAATACGTGCTATTATATTTCTCTTCTTTCTTCACACCCTATCCTTCACCAAAAATAAAATACCCATGCTTTCTCATCTTTCATTCTCATGCTGCTGCTCTATGTAACACTCCTCCAATCAACTGATGCCCTTTATATCATACAGGAAGAGTAGAGATCTTGGGGCCTACATATGTGACTTGAGAAAACATGGTAATCCACACAAAAGTGAGGAGAAAGCCCCTTCTCTCACTTGCACAATAATACAGATCACTACTGATGTGACAGGATCTCCAGATACTAGAATTCTCTTCTATAAAAAACCAAACTTTGCACAACTTCAAGAAGCTGACCTAGTACTTGTCTGCTTATAAGCCTTTCACCATCCCTTAAACATATTAACTTAAGTATTAAATAACAATATGAGAAATTGCTGCAGAAGTTTAAGAATTTAAGGAATTTTTATCCTTTAAAAGCATCCCTCTCATATGGGAGCTTGGAGAGCATATCCACATTCATTCCGATTATCCAATATTCTTCTAGGGATAGTAGACAGTAGGGACACTCAGAACTCTTAAAAGTACTTGTGGAATACAGAATTAGTATTTGCCTTAGAAAACTGTACTTACCTTTGGACATTTGGAATTTCTTGCAGTTTCAATCATAAGATTTGAGCCCATTTTTTCTCTACAAATAAAGCGTAAAATTTGAAAATGTTCCATCAGTTTAGCATGAACAAAGACATTTTTATCATCCTTATTCCTGAGAACACTGCACTTAAAATAAGCATTGCTTGGATTTCACTTTACTAATCAGATTTTTATGGTTGACTCCAACAAACCAATATTTCAAACCTTCTAGGCTGTTGGAAAGAAGTCTGAAGAGTGATTGAAGTCTTGATTCGGTTACTCACTTCACCAGATACTTAATCATTGGGATTACTCAACTACTTTGTGAGAGGAAAATTAAGTACTTTGCTACATTTCAGATTAAAAAAAATCAACACCTTTACTAAGCAGTTTTATAGTAATAAAAATTACTCTCCTGAACCATTATGGAAAAAGCTAATGAAAGAAAGACCCATTTTACATGACTTAGAAGGAAGTTAAAACATCTGCATGTAATCTTCCACAACAATAACTTAATATGCATTTAACATTCCCTTTAGAGGGGAAATTTTTTCAAGCGCATACACTGTTAAAAATCCAACAGCAAAATCCCATGAATGGTCAGCATCTTAACTATTCATCATGTCAGCATTAGGGTCAGTATTCTAACTAGTAACTGGAAGGTATCTCTCCTGCAGAGTGCAGGAGACTGAAGGATATCAGCATACAAGCCAATGATCTCATATCAGCACCTATGCTTACAGTAAAGGTATAAAACTCTACAGAGTAGGTGCTCATTCAGTACAACTCCAAACAGGCTTTCATTTAAATCAGCAAGTTTTCTTCCCCTCTTTGAACAGTCCCCACAAACACAGGTGGTTCATCTACCTTACTCTGCAAAGACTGTTTTCAGTATTACCACACTTTTTAAGTAAGGTGATTCCATGTGTTGCTGTTAAGAGACCATTCACTTACAGCTCTCACTAATGTGACTGTAGGTAGTAGCTCTTTTGCTGTTAAAAACACCTTTATCACTCTAGTCAGGACAGAAGATAAGAGAAGCTTTAAAAGCTACAACAGCAGTAGTCCCCAATGTAGACAGTAAAATAAATTTGGAAGTAGGACAATTTATGATTCCACTAGTGGATATCTGTGCTTGAAGGATGGCTGTGTATGTGTCCTTGAAAGGGAGGAAGAAAAGGAGACAGCTTCCAGTTCTGTGATTGAAGACTGCTGCTGACTCCATCCGTACATCAATACGACTGTTTTATTTTTTTCCAGTAAATGCATTAATTCCAGTCTCACAGTCACCAACCAGAAGGAGAAGAGTGCCATCTGCATTCACTATTTGATTACAGGAGGAGACGGAAGCACAGAGAACCAGAGAACCATGAAGCACAAACATACCAAAATAAAAGACTTCTGACTGAAGTGAGATATGAAAGACATCTACTGATTTGCATAACTTTCATCTACTTCTTCCTAAATATCTGTATTAGATATTTTTTTCCCCAAACCTTGAATGCAAAGATTAAAAAACTGCATAAGCAATACCCACTACTTAATTACAGGAACTGTCAAACTGAGTAATTATTTTCTCACATTTTGTTTCTTATGAAGACCAGGAACTGATCCTTCACACTAGGTACAAGAAATCCCTTAAACTACTATGCAATGTTAGGGTCTAAAGAGAAAAGTTTAATATAATCTCCAAATTTATTTTAGTTTTGTTGCTAACGTTAATACTGTAATTGCATATTATATGTGTCTTTGTCAAGCCTCATTATTCAATTATTTTCTTTACCAAAGTCACAACACAATTAACTCCAGTTTACTCACATACTGTGTTAAAAAGAGAAAGTCTCCTAAAGTTAATTTTATTGAATAGTTCCTTGTTCTTGATGGTAATTCTCAAGATATCTTACTATCTCAAATTACTGCTTTAACTTATTTGGATTTTTTACCAATCTTGCAACAGCAACATCCTCTAAAGTGGGGTAACTGGAACTGTAAGCAGTATTTTAAATGAAGCTGTACTATGTATTAATATAACAGCATATTAATATTTTCTGTATTTTCAGTCCCAACCATCACAAACCGAGTCATCTTGTTTGACTACAAGCATACAGATGTTTCATTAAACTGTCCATGACAACACCCAAATCGCTTTTGATATTAAAGTTACTTTAAATCCTGTAAGCACTTTATATTTTTCCAGTCATGGGTTATTACTTTACACATAATGTCATTTGCGATCTTGTTTTTCCATTTATCTGCTTTGATTGTGTCTGTCTGTGACCTATGTCCTCTAGACATGACCTACTTAAACAAGACTCCTTTACAAATGTTGCTCTTTCATTGCTTCAAGTTACTAATATTGCAACACTTATTTCAATAACTATGAAGAACATATTGCCAACCATATGCTTAAAGAAACATTCTGATGGCCTACAGCCAGGGTAGAACCAAACAGTCAGGAGAAAGAGCATTCAATCTGAAAAGCAAAATTGTAACTTTTATCCCTTCTAACAACAACAAAAGTACAGGAAGCTATGACTTCTTAACCAAACCTACAGGAGACACTTTTATTGCATACTCCATAAGGAGACGGACCATCTCACTGACAATGCAGCAGAATCTGTTAAGCACGTCTGGAGTGACCAACTGGTACAGAATGTGTTGCTCATCGAGCCACTGGAAAGCAGTCTCAATTTGTACTATTGACTCCATTTGTGTGATGAATACTGGTTTGAAGTATTATTGCTTGTAATCCAAAACACACGCATCATACATTTTCCTACCAACAGAGCACATGTAACTTTTACCCCATCCCGTATACAGTGCTTGATTGCTTTTCAAGATTACAAACGCCCAGTATGGGATCACAGTCAGCTCATGAAACCCCCTAGCTGCTCAGCACATCTCTCCAGAAGTGTCTCAAGACAGTATGAAAGACAAAAATTATATATGTAAACAACAGTTCAAAGAAAACAGAAAACTTAGAACTGTAAGACATTCTTCTTACAAATGCAATTCAATATAGCATTACAGAGACTGATGCACAGTAAGTACAGCTTTCTGCAGCAAGTAATAAAAGTAACTGATTAAAACCAGTCCTCAAATTGCATTTCAACAAGTACATAAGAAGAGTTACAATAAACACATACGTAAGACATAAAATCAATTCCCTAAAGCACTCAGAACAAAGTTAGTTAACTGAAATTAGTTGTCATTTTCTGAAACTAACTTTATAATATGCCTCATGAATGCATGCAATGTTAGCCTAATGCAACATTATCGTAATTATTTTCAGCAAGAATACTGACAGAAAATAATACCACCAATATCATGGTTGGGCTAAATGTATACTGTTAAAGGTACTCCCTATTTCAAGCAACGCTGACAGTTCTACTACCATTTAAACAAAAAAGCACACCCAGCACAACTAAGGCTTTTAAACTTCAAACAAAACACGAAGCAGTTTTCCCATGCAATGACTGAAAGTTAGACCTGACCTTCTCATTGCCATAAAGAGATGTTACACAACCTTTCAATTCCCTTCTTAAAACTAGGCTTCCACATCACACAGAAGCCTGCAGAAATCCCTACTGTTTCAATAAAATGTGTGGGCGTAGCTGGAGAATTAGGTCAACAAAAAGCCATTTGGTCATCAGTAAATTCCATTTTAATTTTAATTTATGTATAATATAAGCGCCTGGCTTTTTGTAACACGAGTGTTTTACGTCACTGTAGCTGCAAAGCACAACAGTGTTTAATTAAAGGCACGTAAGATACTTCAAAGTAATACTGATTTTCACAAGACTTCTTTTAGTTGGCAGTGGTGGAAAAGAGGGAAGACAGAGAAAAATCTCTTTTCTAAAAAAAAAAAAGAGGAACTCCAGGTATTTGAGAAGAAAAACTCATTTTATTAATTTGATAAACACATTTATTCCTAAAGATATGCAAGAGCACAAAAGAATGCTTGAAAGCCTCTCTCTCCATTTCAGCAAAGAAGTGAGATGCTTAATACTCAGACAGCACAGGTATTCCCACTACAATATCTAGGAAAAACTCTTTCCATCTTATAGAACAAATTAACCATGTTCCCAAAGGAACCTGTCATTACTTATCCAAAGAAACTTTTTACGATTTTACATTTGCTCTCAGAGAAGGTTGTTTCAGTTCTTTCAGCAGCAGTGCCAGCTTACACTGTTTGGGAAACTATTACATTAGTTTACTAAAAATGATTAGCAATGAAACTATCAACACAAATGCAGATGAATCAAACCAAGTAATAAAACTTGTAATATAATAATTCATTCCAGTGACTTTTCCTGAATAGCCATTAATGCATTTGCATGCTTATCTACAAACAAATACCATTTCTTTGGCAACTGCAACACAGCAGATATTTTTTCCTTGCAACCCTTACAACTCATTTTCCTTTTCAAAGAAAGGGGCATGGGCAAAACCCCTCAATATGGCAGCCAAGAATAAAAATCCCTACTACAGCACATTACTTCATTTCTCACCATGTCTCCTATAGGAAAAAAGGCACAGCAGGTGGCTAGCGAAATTTGTAGTGGATCTATAACGAGTCAGATTCAGCAGAGCTAGTAAGCACACAGGAATATAATCAGAAATCAGTACACTAAAGCTTACTTTAGTCCCCAGAGACAGAAATCATTACATTAAAGGCTTTCAGCGTTTTTGTAAACATGAAAACAGCTATTTCAAAAGAATGAGAGTATATGCTAATCCTTTCTAGCCGTAAGAATTTGCTTACCAGTGAAACAATAACAAAACCAAAGGCTCTCAGACATTGTACTAATTATTTTTCACCTGATCATTTTTTACTTACTTGAGCATTTTTTCCCATATATCACTGTCATAAAAAGCATGGCTCCAGCCCATTTTGACTGTTCCAACAATGACATTCTGCTTAAAAACATCTGATCCTAACTTGCGATACAGTTCTTCACAATCATCCAGAGGGATATGGAACAATCCCAACATAAAAGCTAATATAGCTCCTGAAAAAGAAATATTTTGAAATGTAAAATATAGCGTGGATTAAGATTATCAAGATGGATTACCATTTAATGTAGTTCACAGGTTAGCAGAGTAGCTATCTTGAAAAAGGAAGATCAATTGACATTTATATCACTAAACTCCTGTTCAGAGATCACATACTATGTTTTAAAACGGCATATCCAAGATAGGTAGAGCTTACTTTCAAAAACAGAACTATGAGAAGCTGAAAAATAGCACTGTTTCATTTTGTAGATTTCATCCCTGAAAAAAAGTATGTGGAAGAAAGCAAATTAAATCCAGTGCTTTATTTGGAAAGAGAAGCGAGTAAGAGAAGACTATGCTATGGTATTAAAAATATGTATTTAGACTATTACTTGCAATCTGGCAAACTCTTGAGTCAGTAAAGAAAAATTCTAGGAAAATTCTGTAAAAGGAAGCGAATTTTTACTACTTTGTAACACATTTGGTTGCAACCATTTTATAATTAGTCATTCATACATACTGCCATCTAGTGTGTGCCTAAAAAAACCCCTATGATGTACCCTTGTAGGATCAAAACAACTGCATCCAAAAACCATGGTAGCAGAGTATCACTGAAAAATACAGTTAATGCATTCCTACAATTCTTACATATGTTAAACTGAAAGGAACATATACAACTTTTAAATCTAATTTTGCAATACTGCAAGGACATGTTATTTAGCATTAGGAATAACTGGGACACATTATTTTTCCAGTTTCAAAATTAATGCCTAGGTTTGAATAAAATTAATTTAAAATGGGAGTAAATTCTTGAAACGGAGTAAGAATAAAACACATATGTAGAAAGAACTATGTGAAGAAATTCAGAGATGGCTTTAAAGGAAACAGGACTTCTAACTTCTTTTGCTCTCACAAACCCCACCACAACAGCTAAGTGTCAATGGACTGATGATCTCAATTTCTTAAAATGTACCACATACGCATAATATAACCTGGGCCTACCTGACACATCAAAGTTTCATCAAGAGAAACTTCCTCAACTGCTGAATCACCAAATGCCTGTATTCAACACAGATGAAACATCTACCAGCAGAGAAGCAACATTTTCCTAAGTCATGCAAATCCTCCACTCCCTTCTGTTCTTCTTAACTCTCCAGTACCAGTTCTACAATACCATGCATTTTCTATTTTGGTGAACAGTTTCAAAGGCAAAGGGCCAAAATTCAAATGAAATGCAAACTCATTTTCCCTTCACCTCCTGAGAAACAGAATCAAGAACTGCATCAGCATGCAAGTGGCAGTAGATAGTATCAGAGTCAAGGTAGAAATTAAAATGCTTCGCTGAAACCTGCTGGATGGTAACAAGACACAGGCCAGTAAGGTCAAAATCAAAGCTTTGTTTAAGGAGGCTCCTCATCTACACATCACTGAAGGCTCAGAGAATACATGGCCCTATGCTGTTCTTAACAAACCGGGAGGAATTATTTTGGGCCAATATCCTAATGTGAAGTCCTTCACATACATCCAAAACTGATGATCAAAGACACTAGCACAACTCAGATGCTTTTGTAGTAAAATGCACTGGAAAACAATATGCTTAGAGATCAGCTTCTATGACAGTACGTCGATGATCAAATTCCTCATATGATGCATCTAAATGCCATTAATAATTAGATCATTATAGATACTCAGAAAGAAACCATGTTTTTAAAATTCTTGGGGCAGGCCAGCACATTTCAAAATGTGATAGTATGCACTCTGCCTCATCATATGCTCTTTAAGTTATAAACTGCTCCCTGTGACTGAATTATAGGTGCACCACCACTAAGAAGTAACTTTGCTATACTGGGAGACCTCATGGAGCAGCGGAAAGAACATAGAAGTCACACCCACAGCACACCTGCACATAAACTGTCTTCAATGGGTTAAGTGCTCTGTGCACCTGTGAAAGCACATCATACTCTGGAGAACAGCAATAATCACCCTCACTTACAGAATTTCCAGCAGCTCAGTTCATGGGGCAATGGCACTTCCTCCTCTCAACTGCCTTGTTTTCATCTTGGGATTTTTGCACAGAACAGGCACAAACTCAGTAGAGAACTTACGTTAACTTAGCTCTCCATAAAAAAAGTTCAGCGGCCATCATTGCATTGCATGTGCTTGCAGATTTTCCAGTGCTCCCATGCCCAGAGATTGCACTCAGCAATAGGCAAGTTGCCTAAGTATGCAACTTAGGGCCCATTACAGCATCTTTACAGTGATCTTTCTCAGGTATTGCCTGAATTTACACCCTGTGAGGACCAGTGAAGAGGACTACAGGGAAGCTAACTACAAGGACAGACCTCTGTGATGCTAATTCACCACAAATTGATTATTTCTAAGCCTCAAAGGCAAAACCGTTAAACAAATGAAGAGATGCGAAAAAGCACAGCACAAAAAATTAGAGAACTGTAATGCACGAGAGATCTTTCCTATCATTTAATACATCACTTCTGTAAAGCACAATTCATGCAGCTGCTAGATTCTGGAAATCCTATTGGCATAGGTACTGTCAACATAAACTGAAAAGGTTAAGTGCACCACTAGCACGTGCTGACAGATACATACAACCTCTCCCAGCCATGTCTTGTCACTTACTGTTGCATGCTGGACTACTGCAGAGAAAAGCTTGGTAGTGTAAACAAAGCTTAAAAGAACATATTAAACATACTAGCAGTTACAAAACCCAAAATCTGGTGAAGAATTAAGAGTAAAGTCAGTTCTAATTAGAGTAGTGGGATAAAATAAAGAACATCAGGCCTCTCTATCAAAGAAAAAATGTCTTTAATATGATTGAAGAAGCCATTAGAGAAGTGTCTTGTAGTGAAACTATCTTCCAAAGAAACAACCACTTACTGATAAATTACCTAATAAAGGATTTTTTTCAGGCTATTAAAAATAGTAAGTCCAAGAAAGCAGGGAACTATGTTCTGTCTAGTAGACCTAAACCTTCTCCTCTTCTCTACTATTTTGAGCCTATTAGGCAAATCTCTGGAAACACAAACATTTTACCTAGTCATGGTGCTCTGCATTTAGTGTTATTTCTGAATTAAACTGTATAGTAAAATAAAATAAAATAAAATTTAAAAAGTCGAAGAATGTGGGTTTCTAAAGGAAACTGAGCTACTGAGCTACATGATAACTCCTATGTTAGAAATTAGCATTATGCTGCTACTGGTCTAGCATCATTTCCAAAAGAGATTAGTCTTTTAAAAATTAATTATGGTTTAGTTTCATGCTTCCTAGGGAGGAGTAACTTATCATTGAGTCACAGAAGTAATTAAGGCTGGGAGGGGCCTCAAACTATCATCTAGCCCAACTTTCTGTTCCAACAGGTTCAATTAGAACAGGTTACTCAACTCGGGACTTGTTCAGCAGTTTTGAGTATCTCCAGGGATGTAAATGACACAGCCTGTGCAGGTAACTCCTTTCAGTGTCTGATCACCCTTGGAAGGAAAACATGATTCTTTATACCTAATTGTAACTTCCCATATTCTAGCTTGTCTGTTGGCTTTTCTCCTGTCACTCTGCACCTTCAAGAAGAGTCTAGTTTCATCTTCTTTGTATTTTTCCATTAGCTGAAACAGCAATGATGCCTCCCCTTCGCCTTTTCTTCTTAAGGGTGAATAAACCCAGTTTTTGCATTCTCTCCCTATATATCATGACCTCTGTTTTCCTGATCATCTAGCTGGCCCTCTGACAGACTCAATCAGTGTGTATAAGAACATACCCAACCGATTAAGGGTTTACTGAGGAACCCCAAACTACACATATAGTGTCCAAAGACCCTTAATTGGTTGGGTATGTTCTTGTGCATGCAAGCCAATATGTGGTTAGCTTCTTTGCTGCAAGATATACTGATGATTCACGTTCAAGTTGTTCCAACAAGACCAGGTCTTTCTCTGCAAAGCAAAACGAAGGTTTCACATTCATTGAAAACATGACAAATCAGTTTGAAGCTACAAGTATATCAAGAATCACCCAAAGTTCTTGTTCAGAAGATAAAAACCAGACTTTAGAAATCACACCTGTACTTTCTCAGCTTACACTCAAAGTCAGAAACTGGCAAGTTCTGCAAAATCTACATTCATTCTCAGATGTTCTTCTACTATATTGACAGACAATTTCTTGAGGTTAACAATTACCTGTGCTTACACCACAAATGTAGTCAAAAAGTTGATGAACCGGCTTTCCAGTTAGTTCTTCTAGTTTCCGTAGAGTCTGAAGTGCAACTAAACCCCTGAAACACAAAAATTGCCTTCACATACACTGGTAGTTTTATCTTACATAGCTCTAATTAAGCCCATCCTTATTTAATTATAACAACTTATAATGTAATAACTACAACAGTAAGAATCTTGAATATTTCTGGGAACAAAAGAGCAGAACACAATTAAAATGGAATGATGAATACTAGATACAAATCACATATACAGGCATACCAGAAATAGTACTCAACAGCCACTATCATACTGTTTTATGTCAAAGGCCAGGGATGATCATCCTCTGTGGATGTAGACTCAGGATAGATTTTACTGCATCCACACCACCCAACACTTAAAGTCTAGTCTTAACAAGGCTGTATAACGCCCCTTGTGCCATACCATTTTTCTGTGGGTTTTTTCTGACTCAATTCAATGTGTCTGAAACAATGGGAGAGGTGCATTTCAGACCACCAGACTTCTACAGCATGAAACACGGTATCTGGCATGCAGAGGTGCTAACTCTGCTAGGCTACAGCTAGAGAACTCTGTATGGCAATAAGAGCACCAAACCAAGTACCATTTTGCCAACACATTCTGATGAGAATGACACCACCTGCATGCTGCCCCTAGGTATGCCCTGCTTGTGCTGAAGAGCAGGAGAAAACCCAATCCAAAACTACAACCTGATGCACACCATCAATTAAGCGGCACGACTGACAGCAGTCAGTACTCAGGCTCGCTCTCTGAACACCTAGAAATCTAGTATTAGTTAAATCCAGATTAGTTAACACACTTTATTTATACATACAGGCATCATGTCACTATCTGTGAATCATACTTCTTTCTACTTTGTAAAATATTATAGTTTACCATGAACTTTTAGAAAAAACACAAATGTTGAAGTTTCGACATACACTTACTCCTTATTGAAGGCAACTGATTTTGATGAAAGCAAAGAAATACGGGGAAACAAAAATTTTATGAAACCGTACTTCTAAAATACTGCACTTTCTATGAATAAATATTTGTGATTCAGTAAATATTTGCTAGCAAGATTTCTGCCTGAAAACACAGCTTTTAGTAAACATCAGACTTCAAATGTAATCAATAGGCTTCTCCTACTACTCTTTACAAATTGTAGTAGGTGCATAAATTCATACAAAACAAGAGCACATGTAACTAAGGGTATGTTGTGCATAAATTAAAGAAAAAAAGCATTAGTTGTAGAAGAAATGTAAATTAATAGCATGGATAGAGTAGCTTTCACCACTAGCCTATTCATTCTTTTGTATGAAATCAGTCCTGCTATGGCAGGAGTACTCTAGAAAAGTACAAGACACCACAATCATAGGAGTATAATCTTCTACCATTTTACACCAGTGTTGTAATTCTGAGATTAAACTTGTGAGCGGACTAACTCAAATACTATCTAGTTTACCTCCAAAAGGAGAAAGAGCCAATAATCCAAGCACTGAAGTGCTTAAGTGTGTAGCCAACTTTGAACGGGTAATTTCAGTGTCATAGTTCCAAACTAATGCATGGAAGTTCAACCACAAATGTACAAAAAACCAATACCCATCACTTGGATAGTCAAATGTAATACAACTATCAATCATAAATTACATCTTTTAGCACAAACTTATCAAAAAGAAACTGAAATTTTATTTCCAGTTACACTACAAAAAAGGCTAAAACTATATAAAGTCCAGAGGTTTCACCTTGTTCCTCCTCCATCAATAGTGAGGACTCGAACTCCCCAGCCTTTCACAGGGTCCGTATATCCAAGTATAGCTAAAGTCTCTCTAACGGCAGCCTGAAGACTTTCGTCATTTGCCTGTCTCAGTCGCAGAAGGCATGGGATTAATTTTTCCTGTTGGTGAATACAAAGATATTTCATTCTAACTACATGTTTATACCAAAAGAATCCATGCTTACATTTACTAGTTTGGCATTTAAGTTTAGAAGTAATATATTAAACTCAGAGGAGAACTTCTTTAAATCTGTATTTACCCATCTCTATTTCTAACAAAGGGAAGGATTCCAACATTATATCATACACACCTCATTGCTCAAGTAACTACCTATCAGAATAAAACAATCGAGGCAAAATGTAAAGCTTTCAAGTAGACAACAGACAAATATTTACCAGCAGTTTAGTTTTACTGATTTTACTGTCACATTGGCCAAATATAAACTGAAGTATGGAACACAAGTGTAGATAAAATCCCAGATTTTGTTGAATCAGTATCCCTCTGCCTCAAAACAAGAAATGCCTAACTGCATTAATTAAAAAAAATTCTTTCTCAAGCTGAGTAATTTTAAATACGCAATTATTATCACAAAGATACAGAGTATTACAATCAAAATGGGAGTAGTGAACATAATCTTTCAAAATAAAGTCATTCACATCTATTTATGCAGATGCCTGACCTGTGCCCTGACTGATTCACCTGACCTGCGCTGCATTCCCAAGTATCTCTTCTTCAGCAGTTCTACAATCTATGTTATGTATCTGTCACATCTTGTAGAAAAAGGCATGAGACCGATAAATGCTGTGATTTGGCTAGTACTGCCAGAATAGTCCACCACCCACCTCCTGTACTCTCACTGCAGGGAAGAGAACGAGTAGGACTAGATTATGTGAACTTATTGGATGGTTCTACTCCACTCTGGTCATGTCTCTTCAAAGGAAGCATGCAAACAAGCAGAAAAACTGTTGTGCATATGCAGATCAGCAGTACTGTACATTCCTATCTGGTCAACTGCAGCAGAGGACACAGTGTACGACCTTCATCTACCACTCAAATAAGCTATATCTACCCACATGACAACACTGTATGATTCTAAATTAAACATTGCAATCTTAAAGAGTCTTTAGGTAAACTACTGATAGTTTGTGCATGAATCTGCTTGAAGCAGCTAAAAAAATAGCTATAAAAAGAGATATTTAGATTGTAATCTTTACAAATAGAAAATACTGCTCGCCCACAAAAGCACAGAAGAAAATTTTATATTATTCTATATCAACTGTCTCTCAGATATTTCTTTTTTGTCTAAACATAAAGACATTTGCACCTTAATTGCAACTCCTCTGCTCTCAGGAAATTCTAGAAGATGATACGTCAGTTCTTCAACCCTGCTGATACACACTCTTCGATTAGAGGATCTTCGTAGTGCTTGAACTAAAGCTCGAGTCCTGTTATCAATACTTACTCTTGCAATAATCTAAAAAAAGATAAAGTTATACAAATAACATAAAACTGCTTTAAGAAACGTGTAAAATTTGTCAAGATTAATGACTAATAATAACTTTTATTTTAAGATTTCTCAGAAGTAATGGTCAGTATGTTGTACCAGAACTCTGCTACAGGCACCATCTTAGCATTGCTTAAATGCCAACAGGCAACCTTTGGATCCTTTGTTTACCGGGAATATAAAGATGGGTCACAGCAACAATACACCAACAAGCATGTCAGCACGTGCTCACATGTATTCTCAGGGCAACTCTGAAATCATAGTATTTGGACCATGAAGGAGTGAAAGGTTACTATAACTACAAAACCTCCTACATCTATGTATATTTATGTACTGTCTCTCTACCTATATATGAACTCAATAGATGTACAGTCTATGAACACATACATGTATACACACTTTACATATATACTTACATATACATATACGCACTTATATAAAAAGTTTATACACATTTTGAGGTATGTGTAAGTACATATACGTATATGTAAGTTTACATATACCTTAAATATTTATATAAGTATATAGTTTTAATATATTGTACATACATACATATACTTATCTATATGAGGACATACATGTAAGTAAATGTGTAAGTACATACATAGGTATACACTTATTTAACTACATATGTGCGTATATGTATGTATATTTAAGTTTAGATATAGGTATATACATATGTGTGAATAATGTGTATATACACACTTGCATAAAATATACAAAGAACTAAGATCTATTGAAATAACAGTAAACAAAGACTTGCCTTTTCTCTCTGGAGAGACAGATGCTTTTCCCTCTCTTCTGCAGTTTTAGCCTCTTTTGCTTTGTCCTCCTCATTCTTCTCAGACACTTCCTGTTCTGGCTCTTTACTCTTTACTTGTGGCACAACTTTAGCATCGGATCTCAACTTGGGAACCAACCCACCAATGTAACTGTCTACAAAAGCTTGTACACTGTTACTGGGATATGAAAGAAAGTTTGCAATACTTCTTTTAGCGGAAGCTGGAAGAGCAGTATGCATCTTTTCAGCACCCAGAGTCTCTGCTTCAGGAGCTAAAGGAGCTGCTGAATCCACCGTCTTTTCTTCACTCATTATGGTCTTTTCTGATGAATCAACCTTATCCCTCTCCTCGCTTTTAGAGTCCTGTAATAAAGCATCCCTTTTTTTCACTTGATCCATAACAAAATTATTATTAAAATACCAGTTGATATGATCAGCCACAAAGTCGTAAGTCTCTCCAAAATTTGTAGAAAAGTAGCTTACATGAAAAAGGTGGCTTTTCATAGACGCTGAATCTTTCAGAGTATCTTCATTAGAGTCATTTGAGCTTACTAACATAGAATCCAAGCTTTCACTTGCACAAGTGGATTTCTCTGCAGCTGGGCCTCTGTTGCAATCTTCCTGAGTTCTGGCATCAGTGACTTGTTTATCATTTTCCGGATTTGCACTGATGTTATGTGCATCTGCATTACTTTTATTTGCTTTTCCCAGAGAACCTGAGTGTGACTTTAATCGAGCTATCCGTGACACCAGCTCACTGTGAGTGCCAGACACTGCTTTTGAAACAGACTCTATAGTACTCTTAATTCGTGACATGCGATTGTTCACTTTTCTAAGTCCTTTGGAAGAAGAAGTTAAAAGTTTAGAAAATCTGTAGTATAAAAAGTCATGGCTGTAAACATATTTGTTATACCAAAACGTTCTGCTTCTGGCCCATTTACACCAAGGCTCGCTTGTATGAAAAACTCTTGGGTGAATGGCGTAATTTACCCTCCAGCACACTTTAGGTCTATACAAACACAGATACTTGCTTCTTTGCTTCCACCAAAGACCTTTTGGATTAATGACAAAGAACAAATACGCATCTAAAGATAAATGAACTGTCATTACTTATAAATTATTACACTTTTTCTATGTTGCTTGTCTACTTCACTCCACAAAATATATTTCAATAAATAAGTCTTGTATCACAGTGTTATCTGAAAAAGAGAAAAAAAAAAAAAACAAACCAACAATGGAAACCCAAAACCAGGAACAAGTTAAACTAAAATCACGGAGTTGCTTAAAGCAGATGCAGCTTATTTATTCTTTCAGTAAACACAGAAAAACATTCAAATCAACTAATCTCATGAGGTTATCTACTGCTCCAGACATTTGGTAGTGTCATCGCAATATTTTAATTTCAACACGTTATTCCTTAAGGGCCAGTTTAAGTCCATCTTGAGCAACTGTTGGAAGTGTTCAGTGGCATCGAGAAAACTCCTTGCCAGTCTTTCCAATAAAGAGAAATTTATATCTCTTCAGCAAATTATTTTGTGCACAAGTTCAAATGAACTCGTTGTTATCTTTCAACCCTCTTGCAGAATTCCTCCCAGGGGAAAAAGGACACCAGGGATTTTTTTTGAGCAAAGCTTCATTATCAAGCCACAAATTCAATAAAACGTCCCTATCCTAAGAGGTAAGGGCAGTATATAACCCTGAGTCTACAAAGAATTATGTCTCTGGGGTGGGTCAGAGCTGCACTGCAAACACAGAGGCAAATCCATTATCTGCCTCTGTAGCAAGCTCAGACTTTTCTCGTTCCTGTCACAAGTGCCAGAGGATGTTAGGCAGGCCAACCCCAAAGCTAAGAGCCGAGGAGATTCTGCCACAAACAGCAGCATCATGACTTACAGTCTCCTCAGCGGCTGCCTGAGCCTACGAGGTGTCTGTCCCACACTTGCTGGGTCACCGCCG
>NW_010392773.1:56648-56908 GCF_000710305.1 Buceros rhinoceros silvestris
GCGCGTAGTGTCTCCTAGGGGGCTGCCGGAGCCTACGAGGGGTCTGGCCCCCACTTGCTGGGTCACCGCCGCCGCCGCCGTCCAGCCAGGCTGCAGGCCACGGCCGCGGGCAGGGTGCTATATAGGCACACGGATCCCTCCTGACGAGGGAGGGAGGAGTGCGTTCTGTCCTGCCTTGCGCCATTTCGCAGGAACGATGCCGAAAGCGGTCCCGTAAACAAGCGGCGAGTGCTCTCCCGTCCCCCCACACGCCCCCGGCC
>NW_010392774.1:0-266 GCF_000710305.1 Buceros rhinoceros silvestris
AAGCTGCGAGGAAGTTGGTCCTTTTGTTCCACTATTTATAGATTGCGTCAACATTGCGAAAAGGAGAAGGCGGAGCGGTGGCACTTACTCCTCGCCGAGGGGTGGTGGTGGAAGATATCGGGGTGGAGGGGCGGGCAGCGTTGGTCCTTTTGTTCCACTATTTATAGATTGCGTCAACATTGCGAAAAGGAGAAGGCGGAGCGGTGGCACTTACTCCTCGCCGAGGGGTGGTGGTGGAAGATATCGGGGTGGAGGGGCGGGCAGCG
>NW_010392775.1:0-9555 GCF_000710305.1 Buceros rhinoceros silvestris
TTGTGAATTTTTGTAGGTCTGTATCTTCTTCACAGCGTTAAGCAGTTTGAATCTGTGCAGTCGTATGGAGTGAAACGGAGTGCTGAAAGCCCGCTGAGCTGGTACAGTAACACAGAAGCGCGCAGAACAGTGGCTCATCTGCTCTTAGAGTGCTAGTGACTTTTTTCTTCTCATTTTCTTGGTTTTTAACATAAAGGGCTAGAAGCCTATGTCTGTTGCCTGTAAAATTCCTTTTGCTGAGCTGTTCTCCAGCAGTAACTGCAGAAGTTGACAAATCCTGTGTATGCCTGTGTGTACCTGTACGTCTGTTGAGTGGAGGATTATCAAGAACTTTTGATAGGGCTTTTTGAGAGGGCTCGACTGGTAAAAGCCAAAGGTACAGCTTGCTTCGTCTTTTACCTGTTGTATTATAAATATGAGCCATGCCTCGTCTGTACCACCCAAGGAGACCTTCTGCTGTGCTCTTTGCAACCTGTCTTGCCTATCCCGCATTGGCCTTTTCAGCCATCAGTGCGCTTGCAATAAGCGTGGGGAAAGCCCTTCCCAAATCTTCGTCCGCGAAGCCAAGCCATGATGATGATATAAATATGAGCACATCTTTTACTACTGCTTGTAGTGCGATTGTACTGGATTTGTCAATTATTACATAGTTGTTTGCAGCATTCCTGATACGGAAACACTGGATTCAGCAGAGGTCTGTGGCCGTTAAAGGTTAATTTGGCTTTTACAATTTTTCAGAGCTTTAGATTAAAAAAAATAAACAAACCCAAACCAGTGTAGGTTCAAGGGAATGCAAATGTGTGACTGACATTCCTGCAGTTCCCACAGTGTGAACTGTAAGGGAATGTTGTTTGCACATCTGTATTCCCTTGTATTAATTTTGTCTAACTTGGTGTTATTCTGCCTGTCAAACTCCTCCACGTGAGGACAGGCTTTGCTAAGTCTAGTTAGCTGCCTTTCATCCCAGGTTCTTTCTGCCCGGTGACTTTGCTGCTTATTTCTTTGGGGAGGTGAATAAAAACTGCTCATCCTGTTTTATCATCCTTCTTTACTGTATAGCAATTGTGGGGAGAATCCTAGAGAAAACAGCTGCAGGGCTTGAGAGCCTTGATGGCTTAAAGCTAGAGGTGGATTTGATATTCAAAAATTCTTGGGTTTTATTTCTAAGCTTTGCTATTTTGCTTGGGGTTCGCTTGCTTGTGCCCTGCTTTGACATTCCTCCCTCAGACTCTGTTACGTGATTGGTAAGTAATAACACAGGATCTGCTCTTCGGGGAGGTCGTTAAGGGTTAGCGGCAAATGCCACTTTGAAGGCATAAAAATGCTTCTTGAATACTTAAGTGATTTTTGAAACAATCCTCCAAATGAGCCTACGATGGTTTGGACAGCTTCTTGAAGTGGTGCGCTGTGGATGCTTCAGTCGTGTTCCTCGGGGCTGCGTTATACCATTACCCTGTAACCGCCGGCTTTCCTATGCAATCTTCTTTGTGGTGAACAATGCAAATGACCAGAAACAAACCAGTTCATTGAAGGAAAGGTTTTATGGAAGTCCTTTCTTTAACTTCCTTTTAGAAATGTTGAAAGACTGGTGTTGTATGCAAGGGCTTCTTACTTGGACTCTCTGATGAGCTTAAGGAAGAAATTGTTTATGCTGAGGGTGGTGGGACGCTGGCAGAGGTTGCCCAGAGAGGTGGTAGATACCCCATCTCTGGAAACGTTCCAGATCAGGTTGGACGAGGCTCTGAGCAACCAGATCTAGTTAAAGATGCCCCTGCTCGTTGCAGGGGGCGGGTGGACTAGGTGACCTTTGAAGGTCACTTCCCACCCAACACGTTCTGTGATTCTTAATTTAGAACTTCCTCTAAGAAATATATTGTCTCCCGTTTTCTAAATGTATATTGTTTTAATCTGCTTGAGAATTCTCAGTAACAGCTGCCTTTCCAGGGTTTATTTTTACAGGGGAAAAGTGAAGGTGCAAGAAGAGGCAAGGAAAGTACCGATGTGGTTGACATTTGCTTCTCTAAGTCCTAGCAGCATTTTCATTTCTCCTTCTGCAGTCAAGAGCAGAGAGTGACAACGGATAACAGTTCAGGATTCTTTTTCCATTCAACTTAGCTGCCTTGTCGCTGCAGAATGAGTTTCCTCTGCATGTTTACACCGCAAGCTTTGGGTGTAGTAGTCCGCCTGTGGTTGTGCCTCTGAAAGCATCTCTGAACAGTGGGAATCTGCTTCTGGAGTCTGTATTTCGGAGTCTGCTGCATGAAGCCTTATGGGGAGTGTTCGAGAGATGGAAGCAGAGGAGAAGCTGATCACAAAAGTGCTTTACGTGTGGGTGGAGTTTGTGGGGTTTTTTGGGATGGCTAATGCCAGTGTTGCCATCCTGTCAGTTTAGCCTTGGAAAAAGCTGCCCAGTTGAACATGAGAGGGGAAGTGGTCTCCAAAGTCAAAGTCTGAGCTCTAGAGCTTATAAGGATTATTAATACTGGTGGTAATGGGTCTTTTCTACCCCTGGCTGGGAGCACTTTAAAAACTACAAACTGTTCTAACATAAACTACAAATTAATCACTTGCCTCTTGACTAAGCTGAAAATCTTCAGCATTTTTTGGATGAACGTGAGGAAGGAGGTCTTGACCTGCTGCATGGAGGGAGAGAGGATTAGTGTGTGCAGGTGGAGGAAACAAAGCAGTCGTTTTTGCTTTGCTAACATCATCTTATGGCTGACTCATAGGCCTGGCTTTTCTGGGAATAAAATTCAGTTACATACACTTCTGCTTAGCTGCGCTTTCTCGTACTGGAACTTGTCGATCCTAACTCTGTCTTTTTTTGGAGCTACACTCACATTTTTCTAGGAATTCAGTTTAGTCTGACGTTTGAAACTATTGCTGCTAAAAGCATTCCCTACCATTGTAGTCATCCTCAAGTTCCCCGCCTTATGGCTGTGGGGTGTGTGTGTGTTTTGGGTGGAGTTTTTAAAATGGTTTTGGTTTGGGGCGTTTTTATTAAGACTTGTCTTTGATTTTAGTTAGAGCGGCACTTTGCTCTTCTCAGGTCCTTGTGGGTGAAAACACCAGTTTTTCAAAGCTCTAACGCTGATGGAGGTTTGCTGGTTGCTTCATTGTGATTTTTGAACATTGTCAACTTATTACTGCTGTTAACAGTAGCTGATGGTGTAATAATCCTTCAGGTTGACAGATGTGATCCAGAGGCTCATGTAGAGGAGGAGAAGGTGGGGTTCATCTGCAAGCTGCTAGGAAGGCACTAACTTCCCAATGTCACTTTTGTCCCAAAGAGCTTTGCATGTGGCTTCAGGCACGGAAGGGGGTTTGCTGGCTGGAGGAATAGATGGCTTTGCTGAGAGATGCTGCTTCTGCCTGCTGCTGTTCCCTGGCATGCAGAGCCCTGGCCTTGTTGCATGCCCTAGATGTTGCTGCCAGGCAAAAAACCCCAACCCAGTACAGAAGGTCATGGGAGAGCTCAATACCAGCTCTTTGTGGTCCTGCAGCCTTTGGCATCTTTGAACTTACCACAAAAAGCTGCTGTGTCATTGAAAGTATTTGTGGTTGATGGGTGGTGGTGGGGGGTGGTTGTCACATGGGTGGGGTTTGGGGTTTTTGTAGAAGAGCGATTGATATTTACAGCAGTTTAGGAAACCTGCTCACCAAAGGCCGTGCTTGTTGGTGTTCGCAGCTGGAGCTGTGCTGGGGGCGAGTCTTTCTGCTTCACCCAGCCCAGCTCCCTGCTGCCAACAGGCTGTCCTCCCGGGCTGCTGCTGCCTCAGCCTGGGCCTGAAGCTGCTGCTGGTGGGGGCTGTGGTTTTGGTTTGTCCAAGTGATACTCTAAGCAGGTGATGTACTTGGTCTTGATAGGCTTTTCTGTAGTGATCAGCTACCTAACTTTGGCATTTGAGGAGTGTTTGTGTCTTCAAGGACTCGGTTTAGTTTGGCAGATGAAGATTTTTTGGGGGGAGGGGGGAATGGGTTGTATGAGATGTGCTTCAACTGGATAATGTTAGGGATTGCATAAAGTGTAAATATTTGGAGGTTGTGTGTGCTCTGTGGCAAAATACTGTTTCTGTTGTGTCAACTCTTCTCTCCAATGAGTGCTGACTGTTAGCTAAATCTTTTAGAGTTTCTATGTACTGTTCGCTAGTTCTGAACAGAGCAGGTCCCCTCCCCTAACTGGAAGTTAGGTCTGCCTGCACGGTCAGTTCTGGAGAGACGCTCTGATTTTTGGTGCTGTGTGATTATTTTTTTCTTTCTCTCTTTTTGAGCACTGTCCACATGACCCCCACTTTCATCAGACTTGGTTTCTTTTAATGTCCAGATATTAACTTAGCATGAGTTGATTCTTTTTTGTTGTCCTTATTTAAATCAAGACTGGTCTTAGTTTTCATCTTAGTCACCTTTAATCCTGGACTGTGTTTGTAGTTGTACACGCTTCTTTAATCAAAGCTTCCCTTGAAGTAAAATTGAAGTTTCCCTTACTCGCTGCAAACTATTTTTCTTTGGTGCTTAAAGGCCTTGATCAAGAATTGGACACAGTTGGTGTTGATGTAACTGGAACACGTCTATCATGTTGTCTCCTGTGGAGGAAATCGAGTGTTTTCAGGCAAAACGGTAGCTGTGTGAAAATGTGCCAGTGAGCAGGTTACTGGTGCTGTCTCTTCAGCATCCCAGAGGTGTTCTAACAGTTAAATTCTTCTTTGATTTCTAACGTGATTTGTGGGGGGTGTCCTGTTCGTTTGTTTTATGTAGGTGACTGGCTCAGATAAATCTTTTTTTTTGGTCTTTTTATTTTTTTTTCAGGAAAAGCTCCAGTAAAGAAGAGGGGTTTCTTAATTACTTTTTAGTGTGTAGAGCCCCACATAAATGAGGTCTTTGGCTGTAAAGTTTAACAACAGCTATCCAGTGGCAGAGTTCTTTCAAATATGCTGTTAAAATGTACTAGAGAACTTCTATGTAAATAGTAATTGTAGTTGCGAATCTTGATTTGTGTTTCTTCTCTGGGTAAACAAAAAGGGTTTTTATTATGGGATGATCGTTTGTAGACTTTGCACTTACTGGTCTTAACACAACAATGGGAGATAATAGTTTTATTGAATGCTGTCAGGTATTTCCATTGTTGATTTATCATAGTCGTTCTTAATGAAATTCTAAATTTTCTAATTTTTTTTTTCCCCCTCGCCAGAACTTAATTTATTTTGGATTAGGTTTCCCATGGCATGTGAACAAGAAGGTAATTTGAAGTAGAAGGTCTCTTTATTTTGAAGTGACAGTCCTTATCAAAATGGTTGGAAAACTCAAACAGAACTTGCTGTTGGCATGTCTGGTGATCAGTTCAGTGACAGTGTTTTATTTGGGCCAACATGCTATGGAGTGTCACCATCGAATAGAGGAACGCAGCCAGCCTGTGAGGATGGAAGGTGTGAGGAGCACGGTACGAACTGCTTCTGGTGTGAATGCAAACAAAACCTTTGCTTACAACAAGGACATGCCACTAATATTTATTGGAGGAGTACCTCGGAGTGGCACTACCTTAATGCGTGCCATGCTTGATGCCCATCCGGATATTCGATGCGGAGAAGAGACAAGGGTAATCCCACGAATTCTGGCAGTTAAGCAGATGTGGGCTAGATCAAGCAAAGAGAAGATCCGACTGGATGAAGCTGGAGTCACAGATGAGGTTCTGGACTCAGCCATGCAAGCATTTTTATTGGAAATCATTGTGAAACATGGGGAACCTGCTCCATATTTGTGTAACAAAGATCCTTTTGCTTTAAAATCCTTAACTTACCTTGCTAGAATTTTCCCCAATGCCAAGTTTCTTCTGATGGTGCGGGATGGTCGTGCATCTGTGCATTCCATGATATCTAGAAAAGTCACAATAGCTGGATTTGACCTGAACAGCTACAGGGACTGCTTGACCAAGTGGAATCGCGCTATAGAAACGATGTATAACCAGTGCATGGAGGTTGGTTTTGAACGGTGTATGCTGGTGCATTACGAACAGCTCGTATTGCATCCTGAAAGATGGATGAGAACTCTCTTAAAGTTTCTTCACATCCCGTGGAACCAAGCGGTGCTGCACCATGAAGAGATGATTGGAAAAGCAGGGGGTGTTTCTCTTTCAAAGTGAGTATGAGTGCTCCTCCTCTACCTTGTATTGTTCTAAGAGGTGAAATAGTACATTTTGCACATAAAACACTAGTCATGATGTTGGTTTCAGTTTTTAAGTAGCTGATGGTGTCTTGGGAAGCTGATTTATGATGTATATTATCTGGAAAATTGTTCCTGCTAAACAGTTGTCCTGCTAACATGTATGGGGCGTACGAACGTACTTTTAATCAATGGTCAAACCTGAGATTGGGTGGCTAGGATCAGCCTTAAGTTCCAGTACAGCTTTGCTTCCCTCTGTGCCCCAAGATGAACCTGGGCTGTTTTCTCCAGGCTGGAGTTGCTATCCCAGCAAAATCAGCCTTTTGATTTCAGGAGCTTGAGTGTTATTGTCGATGCAAGAGTGGCTTTTCAGTTATACTTGCCAGGAATATACTCTTCCAGGAAACTTGAGAAACTGTTCCAACAAAATAGAAAGCAGAATTGGCATGCTTTTCTCTTGGCATGTACTCCTAAAAGGACGAGCATTTTGAATAAAATTAGCCTTGTTGTAAGCAAATCTCTCAGTGTTCTGTCGTGCCATCTGTGCACCTGATTTAGCTACTTTCAGAAACCAAAAGAGAGCTCTGCTCAGAGAACCTAGAGAGGTACTGTGAACAGGAAGGAAAAAAAAAAAGAGTTAGTGCTCCAGTTAAACAGCTGAATTCAGAAACTGGCTGGTCTTTACATTGAGGGGGGAAGATGTCAGTGGTTGAGTTTTTCTTCGCTATGGCAGATACATCTACCAGATTGTCTTAAGTTTCTAAACTGGTGATTTAAAGGCTCTGTTCCAGCAGCAAGGCATGCCTACTGAAATTCGTTGTCTTTTGATTTTTGAGTATCCACCACTGCCCAAGTGCTTCTGAGTAACAGAGGTGCCGTGTCAGCAAGCAGTGTGGGCTGGTAGCGTAGGCATGTCAAACTGCTGAATACAAAGTGATTCTAGCTTTTTGAAACTACAGTTTGAGGAGCAAAAATGGGGAGATTTTGTTTATTTAGTGCCTAGCGAGGTGACTGTGCAGATTTTCTACTGTATTGTAGGAGAATATAATTTAAAGCAAATTGTAGAATTGTTAGTCAGTGGCTACAAAGAGAACTTAAAACTCAGATACTGGTTATGTATTTACAATCTGGAGGTTTTGCATCACCGCTCCCACTGCAGAAACCCAACTGCCGCCTCTGTGTTTGCAGAGCTATCAAGAGGGCATCTCAACCCTTCCATGTGAGTATTGTTTGTGAGCAGGTTGGAGCCCTCTGCTACCGTTGACCTGCTGCAGTGTCCTGGTGTATGTCTCCGCAAGCTCTAGCTGCGGGTGAGCTTCTCTGGTCACCTGCACGATGCTGCTGCTTCACAGTGGCAGCTGAGGGGGGTGTAAACTTCATTTTATTGAGATAAATACATTGTTGCCAAGTTCTGTTTAAGTGTCCTGTAAAAATAACTGTTAATAATGCTATTTCTAGTAAAATATTACTACCTTACAGCTTCCAGATTAATGGCCCTCTGTGCTGTAAAACTCAGTAGCCTTACTGAAGTCACAGAGTTTCAAGTAATGCTTCTTGCTAAATCTGGTGGAAGGGGATGTGAGGAGTTGAGAATAGTTGTTCATGCCTCTAAAAATTAAGAAAATGGATTGTTGGAAGTAAAAAATGGCTTTATTTTTGAATCAAACTTTTAAATTTAAGACAAACAAGTATGAAAATGTTCTTGTGACCATCAATTCAATGTGTTCAGAGTTCTTTATGCTTTTATTCTTTTATGTGGAAGTAATTTATTACTTCAGAAGGCTCTGGCAACAGTGGAAGAAGAATGGGCTGTTAGTGTTACGTCCAATGGTGGGTTTTATCTAAACAAATACCTGTGAAATAGGTGATGATTTGTTTTTCAGTTGTAAAAGACCTTTATAATTTGATAATGATTTCAGTGACTCAGTCTTTCAAGGGCTGCAGAAAAAAAACAGGAATATGAAAGTCTCTGAGATGTCTGGTTTGTGAATTTATATGATACTAATTGAAAATGTGCATGGGGAGCTTGAGACCTAATTTGATTTCCTTGTACCAGTGAAAACCTCCTGCTTTGGCATCCCCAGCTGCTCGCTGCCCTCCCTTGTGGGGCAGAGTGCTGTGGGCTGCCTGTCCTGAGGGTCCTTGTCCAGAGCAGGGCATAAAAATTACTGCCCACAAGAATTACTCTTTGTAAAGATGCTTTTTGGGTAGTTTAGGGAGAACTTTAGAGTCTGCCACAGCTTATCAAATCTTGTCAGCTGAACAAAATAACACCATCTTGTATGGACATAGTTTTCCTTCTGTCAAGTTGCAGTTGACTTGTTCTCAGCTGCAAAATTCTTTATGGCCTTGGGTGCGCATGGCTGTTATGTTCTGACTCAGGTTCTAACCAACCTTCTTCTCTTATGGCTTAGAATTTCTCTTTGGGCTTACTGGAGAGTGCTCGTCACGGTGTGAATACTGTTGTCATTCAGCTGAAACAGCAGCGCTGAGCCGTGGAGCTCCATGCTCTGAGGAGTAGCTTTCTGGTGACTTTCCAAAGGATGGTGCTGAAGATGACTTCAAAATAATCTAAGGAAATTCAGAATGCTGCTATCTGTTGCAAGTCTGCCTTCTAACAGAGCTTTAATTTACCACGTGCCTGGTACCAAGTGCTTCAGGCTGTTTCAAAATAGTGTAATACAATTTGAGTGTTCAGTTTTTACTGGCAGGAGAAGGAGATCACAAGTACCAAATAATCTGTTGAAATGTGATGTTATTTAAAAGTTACCAGACATAGGCCTAGCCTCTGTGGCATAGTGGGAAGAGTATGAAGGTCTGGATAAAATTATTTCTCCATTTGTCTGGAAGATATTAGGTAGGATAATGAAGTCGAAGAATGAACTAGTGTGATAGTCTGCAAAGGCGGTGGTACTGTGTAAAGACTTGAATAAATGCGTAGAGAAACCTGTCTCAGTCATCTTAACTCACTGTTAAGACTTCCAGATCTTCCAGGCTCAGCATCTGTGTGGGAGGCATGATGCCTGCTCAGGTCAGGTCCAACGTAAGATGCCTGATATGTTTTAACTCCAGATATAAAAACAAATAATTAAATATTTAGATATTAGATATTTAAAACCACTTTGAGAAAGAGATCACAATGTTGCTAGGAGGTCTTTGTAATAATCTTATCTGGCAACAGAAAGTGAATGTTAAAGAATGTATTTTTAACTCATCTGAAATCAAAATTAACTATCAATTAAATCTGCATCAGGTGAATGAGGCTCTGGGTCAGCGGGAGGAGTTTGATTTCCAGTTGTGTGTGCAGGATTTCCAGTTCAGTTGTGCATGCAGGCTGGATCTCTTCCAGGGACGAACCAGCCACCCAGTGGCTTGCAGAAATTCTTCAGCACAGCGGCG
>NW_010392775.1:9570-25199 GCF_000710305.1 Buceros rhinoceros silvestris
GTGGTGCATGCCGGCTGGATCTCTTCCAGGGCCGAACCAGCCACCCAGTGGCTTGCAGAATTCCTCAGGCAGCGAGCTGGTTCCATTTTCCTTATTCCAGACTCGGAAACAATTCTGCAGTGGTCTGTTAATTGCAGTGTTAGATATCAGACAGCCTGTATTTAAGATTCTGACCTCGTCTGTTCCCCTGGCTGCTCGGTTTGAGGAAACTGTTGGCTGCCTCACTCTGCTCCCCCTTTTGCTTAGCAATCCCTGCCCTTTCTGTTGCTTGGGCAGCCCTAGCCTCACTCTTGTTCTATTTGACTTAGTATTTTTGCCCCTCATTTTGGTTTTTAGCCAGCTGCAAGAAGCACTGCACGGGTTTTAAGGATGTGCACTGCCGCATTTGCAGTAGCGGGGAACCTTCTGCGGTTTGAAGTAATTGCCAGCGTGGCTGTTGAAGGAATGTATTATGGCTGCACTACATGCTCTAACTAGTATTGTTAATACAGCTCTGGCATTTGCCTCCTAACTGAAACCAGCTGTGGTGACCACTGGTGCAGAGAGACGTCAACCCTTTTATAGCAATTTTTATTTGGCTTATTATGAAAATAGCTGTCTAGGCAAAATTACTGCAGGATATACTGTTTTGAATACATACCTTTTATTGGATGCGGGTGCAGATGGAGGAGTATGTGGGGTTAGACCTGTGTTCCATGCTACCAGCCGCTTTCAAGGCGGAAACTGTTCCTGCGGTCTGCAGAGGAGCCTGGAAGCGCTGCCCAGGCAGTGTTTGCCATGTGCATACGTCATCAGATTGGTCAAGACTCGCGATGCGTCCTTGTTTTTCTCTGATTGGGTTTTTGGGTGTTTCTTTCTTCCTGTCCCCAATCTGTCTTCCCTCATACTCCTCAGATGTTCTTTTCTCAGAAGAATCTTTCCCATGAATTGTTTTTTTACTTCCCACCTTATCTGAAAGGACAGAAAAGGATTTAAACTGAAGACCAGATGCGGTTTTGACTCGGTGCCTTGAAGCAGCTAAATGTAGTTCCCAGCCTATCTCGTGCCAGCTATTAATCACCAGGAAATGTTTCATGCTGAGCTTATTGTTACTGAAGGTTAAAATGACAGTGGGGTGAAACATAAACATCCTAAATGTGCTTTTACTTCAGGATGAGGTATCCATATATGTCCTCCTTTATGTCCTAATCCATGCGTAGCCCCCCTTGTTTTGGGGTTCCAGTAAGCTATTAGCCAGGCTCTCACAGTATCGCCCTTATTTTAAATGGTCAAATCAATCTGCAGTTTTGGTGAAGAGGTTTTGGGCTTGGCTGGCTCTGAGAGGGAGAGGATTTAAGTAAGTTAAGTCGTAGACTTTTCAAACAACTAGTGATAAGTTTTTCTTGAGGGTCCCTGCCAGCTTGGTTCTATGGACTCCTGACTGTTGTGAGTGCTTTGTCCTCTGCCTTGCCACTCTGAGCTCAACTTCTGAAACTCAACTCTTAACAGCTATTTTCATGCTAATTTGATGTGAAGTCACATGCTCATCTTCTAATTAGAAGGATCAAACAGGCAATGCTCAGACTTTTTAGTTTGCTGTACTGACTTGTGACCTCAGGGCTATGGCCTTTAGGAAGGCTGAAGTTTGGTTGCATCTCTCTGGTCCCAAAATCCCTTTCTGAGTTCCTGCCTTTGGATTGAGCTACTGAAAATGGTCTGAGAGTCTGGGGGATGTCTTAGAGTTTGTCGTTTGTCAGATGCTTCCACAAGACACCTTTTGCAGCAATCCGTGAAGGCCCAGCTTGCCAAGACAGTTTCCCCGCGGGTGGCCATCTACCCGTCTGGTTTGTTCTTTATTGATTGTGGTTAACGTCCTTAAGTTACTGACCTTCCAGCATTGTATGACTGACTTCCTTCCTCTGTCCTGGAAGAATTCTAGGAAGCTAGGATAGAACCTATCCGGTTCCTCCATGTTGAACCCAGGACAGGATGACAAGTGAAAAAAGAGTAACAAGGTGGAGACTGGTGTAAAGATCCAGCTGAGTTCGTGACGGGCAGGTGTGCGTGCGTAGTTTGTAGTTGAAGGCTTTCATCTCCCAGTCCAGTGTGCATCTGTATGGGATGTCTCTTGTGATTGGTGTAATGTTGGTCTGGTGGGCAACAGTTCTTCAGCCTCAACCGTAATCAAACCTGGTCCACTTCTAAGTTGACTGATGTCACTCTTGAGCAATTTGTTCAGTTCAGGCTTCTGGACTCAAACTATCGGCAATATTTCAGGAAATCTCCACTTATTTTTCTGAGAAGTTGTTTTCTCATGTTCTGCCTGCCATATAACTGAAGAATTGAGAATAAATTTGGATCTCAGTGTTCTCATTCTTTCTTTGTGTAGGTGAGGTACCAGTGTCACGCTTCGTTGTACTTGACAGTAACAGTATGATTTTCTTTTCATAGGTGGTATAGCTTTTTGAGATCAGAATCCTTTAGGATGTAAATAATGCCCGGGAAGGATGATAGCAGCAAGTGGATGTGCCAGCTGGATGCATCAGGAGTGGGGCAGGCAGAGGCAGCCAGCGGAAACTGCTGACCGAGTGACGTACCTTACCGTCATATTGTGATGCAGATGCAAATATTCCTTTAGGCAACATCCATATACTGATTTTTAATCTGCCTTAAAAGAAAGATAAACCTTGACATCCAAAATGCTTATGCACACTTTCTGAGTTCAGAAAAGGGTTTTAAATTACCGAGTTAAAATCTGGAGAGAGCTTTAAATTACTCAGCCTGTTCTCAGTCCTGCTGGCCCACTTCAGAAATAAACACAGCAAAGAAGTTGTGCATCCTCTAGATAGATCTAAAAGAAGGAATGTGGGAAACAAAGTGATGCCAGATTTCTTCCCTTGAAAAGAAAAAAAAAAAGGAACAAAACTAGGGTGCAAGAATGCAAATGACTTTAGGCCAAATCAACTGTTCTCTAATCGCAGTACATGTGACACTGCTGCAGTTATGCACTTCCCTTTAAGAACTCTGTAACGACCAAACAGTCTGTAGAAGGAATGGTTATGAAAAATATTATTGCAGCCTATAGCTTTATGTTATTTTCATAGCGTCTCTCTTTTATTAAAAAATAAAGGGAGGGGGAGAATTTAGTCACAGAATGGAGGGACAGGAATTAACGGCACATGGATTTTAATTTAGGGTACAACTTTCAAGAGCATTTAAAACAGTGAAACAACAAAAATGGGAATATGCCAGTGGGAAATAGCTTTGTCTGTAGTTGTGTACCTTGTTTTCACTGAACAGCTCTTTGGCTTTCGCTGCTGTCTTTACGTAAGGAACTCGCTTCAGTATGCTCTGTGTGAAAACCTAAACCAGCAAGCATGTGTGAACACTGGGCTAGTTACTCTCATTTTAGCTTTACGTAGTGAAACTTCACTTCCCATCAGCTCTCTAGAAACATGAAATTTTAAAAGGGAAAGAAGAGGAAGGAAAAAAAACCCACCACAATCCAGGCAAAACAAGCTACAGGTTTTAATGCCAGTGAAGAAACAAGTATTGTTTGGAATGCAAAGTGTAACCTTCCTTTCTCCCTCCCCAGGGTTGAAAGGTCTACTGACCAAGTCATCAAGCCAGTCAATGTGGAAGCCCTGTCAAAGTGGGTGGGGAAGATACCTGCTGATGTTCTGCAAGACATGCCTGTGATTGCACCCATGCTGGCGAAGCTGGGCTATGATCCGTATGCCAATCCACCAAATTATGGAAAGCCAGATCAAAAAGTTGTGGAAAACACAAGGAGGGTAAGGCTTTTTTGTGTGTTCAGTTATTGGCCAAATGAATGCGAGCTGTAGAGCAGAAGGGTCTGGTCTTTTGTTTGGGGTATTTTTTAAGTCTGTTTCTAATACCTTTTGATACTTAGTAATGTGTTTTCCCTGCTGTGGGGGGAAGAAGGAAGAATTTGGTGGTACCTTGAGCAGTGAAAGTCTGGCTCCTGCTGTTTGACTTCAGTTTGGTTCATCTTCCTTTCCCCAGGCTTGAGCTGTGCTCTTTGATGTACGTAGCTGAACCTCCTCAGAATTGTCCACATAGTTGGGGAACTAGTTCGGAGTGGAAAAATTCAGCTTTCTCGCCTGGGCATCAAGCTTGATTGATGAGCTCAGCATTTTGTACATGAGGGTTGGCATAAGCTCTGCCACAAAATTATACTCCAAATACTTGGTGGAATTTGAAAAATGACCCATGGAAAATGGCCCAAGATGATCAAAATATCAGATTTTCCAATTCTTTGCTGTCCTTTGTAGAACAAACAAAAGATGGAGGAAGGTCTGGTGCTGATTAACCTAAACTTAAGGATTTTCGTCTGAATTTAATGTTGTTGGAATTTGAGTAGTTAGGCTACACAGCTGTTTGTCCCTGGAGGTGTCCATTGAAAAGCGCATTACCATTGTTTGAAATAAAAATAATTAACTCTTTACTTGGGTTCTCTTGAGAATGTACTTTATTAAAAGAAGGTGACTTGTGCTGCTGTAGCAGATTAACCATTGGAAAACTGGAATTCAGCAATTTCATAGGACTGCCTTCCGATATTCAGTTCAAAATGCAAGAGAGAAATTCAGGTAACAAACAAAGCCACAAGCATACCTATAAAAACCCCCAAAGCCTAATTTAAAATGCTAAAGTGAATTGAGGCTTTCCCCCAAGTTTGCTTTGAAGCATAATTAGTTTACTAACATTAAAGCCGGCATGAAAAACTGGAGGTTACTGCTGTTACAGCTGATCCAAATGTCACAAGCATGTGGAACGCTTGTTAGTATTTTGGCTGCTGTTTAAATTTAATAGTTTTACTTACAGCCCAAGATAGCATTTTAATTTTGGTACTTATTGTAGTACCCAGGATATATTTTCCCAGTCACTTGCTCTTTACCAAAATCGCTTTTGCATGTATGGAGGGAGATGTCCTGGATTAAGACTAAAATCCAAAATAGCAGAAGGATTAAAGATTGTTCATCTTCAAAACTCACACTATTCCTTTGAAAACAGACACCGGGAGGCTTTCAGAATGTTGCGTACTCCAAGGAGCTTTGAAAATGAGGGTTCACATCAGTTCGCATCAGTTTCCAGTTTCCGTTTGGACAGCTCGAGTTCCTCCCCAGTCACTTTGCTTTGCTCCCTCCCAGCAAACCCCTGCGCAGACCTCCAAGTCCCGTGTCTTTGACTCTGAAAACCTTCATGTCCTGACTCCCTGCAGTTTCAGGACGTGAGGCTTCCTAGCTGGCCGACCAGTGCGCTGCTGAGGTGACCTGTTCGGAGGGCAGCAGCCTCAGCGCCTGCTCGGCAAGTGCCGGGCTTCCTGCAAGCTAAATTGCCAACGTGGATCGCAGAGCTTGGTCTTGAACCAAGGAGGTTTTGAAACAACTAATACTCTGGTTGGTGATCAGGGGAGCTGACTCACTGCTGAAAAATGCTTTGTTTAGTTCTCCCCACAGCTTTATTTTGTGCTTATTTGGGGCTGGGGCACAGATATTTCAAAACACTTTAAGGTGTTTGGGAAAAGTTGGGAAGGGGAAGGAGAGAAAGAGGGAACTGCGATGTGTTCGTTCTGCCCATCAGGGATGGCAGATGCTGCCCTGTGCGTTCCCTTCTCTTCCTTGCACCTATGCTAATTTACGTCTTGCTGCTGCAGCTTGGAAAGGAGGGCATTTATTAAAAAAAAATTATTCTTGGTCTTGATTTTTCCAGCTTTAAGCAACGGGTGCTTGGCAGGTGCAGTGTGTTACTGCATACTCTTAGCTGGTGAATTTGGGAAGTCCTGCAGCACTGCTTTTGTTCCTGCTCTCTTTAAATTTCATCACCTGGGGTAGTCTTTCACAGAGTTTTCTGCTGGGTGTATCGTTGGAGATGAAGATGTCCAAATTAAGTTTTCCGAAGTGACAGTACATAAGTATATAAACCTTCTAGGAAACCGTTTATTGTTTCACTTTGTGTTTGGAAGCTGTTCCATTATATTTATATTTCTGGTCTCTGAGAACTTTAAACTGAACACAGAACTTGAATTTCAGTCATTGAAAACAGATAAACATCAGACTTCTAAAGCTGAGCTGTTCCATTAGTGTAGTAATCCCTTAGGGTGACTAACTCGAAATTATGTTGAATTATCTGACACTTGCTATGCTGATACCATCGTAGTTTCTTAGTACATTTAAAATGGTGTGAGCTAGAACTTCAGATGAAGGAAGCTGCCACCGCCTGGCAAGCAGAAAGTGACAGTAAGGAGGAAGGACTGAATTTTTTATTTGATTTATTTTTTTTGTTAATGTGGTTTTGAGGGGGGTTAGTTTTTCAGTTGTGTGGGGGTTATGTAATGTTGGCTTAAACTGGTTGTGGAAGTTGCAACAACAGGGTGGAAGCCCAACACCACTGAGATTACTGACAGGGGAGATTCCAGCTCCACCTAAAGATGGAACAACACTGTGTCATCTCGTTCATTGCTGTCAGATACGTTAAAAAAACAAACAAATCTGTTCCTGTTGTTATGGAGAGTTCTTGGTTGTTTGTATGATTCAATGCACTTTTGTACTGTATGTGTGAAATGGTGATGATGAGTGGAATGAAAATACAAAAATTGGTCAGGATGCAGAACCTACTTGTAGCTAGAAAACCTCTCTGAACACAGGCAGGTGGGGATTGCAGGACTAGAAGTCCATGCGTTGCCCAGCTGTAGAAGATAATTTAACAGGAAGATAGTTTAATCTGCACGATGTCTTTGTACTCAAATGTGCTTAGATGCTGCCTGTAGAACCCTGTTTACATGACACTGCACTGAGTAAATGCTGTTCCTTCTTGAAAAGACTCCAGTGAGCCTTCACAGTGAAAATACTGTTCAGCAGTTTCAAAGCTGCTGCTGTTAGACCCAGAGGTAAGAAGCAATGGTGTAAAGGGTGCCTAAAACAAGGGCTGGCACCAAGAAAAATGGAAGGGAGTGGCTAGTGAGGTGCAAAATACTGGCTTCCCCGACACTGTCTAAGCAGTTCAGTCCTGCTCTTGTTGTTCCTTTTTCCTCCTTTTCTTTTTCTGCCCTCCCTGCCAGTGACTTGCGTACATACAGCTGACTTTTTTCTTTAATTCAGTCTGGAAGCAGACTGATTCTCACCGGTGAAGTAACGTGCCTGAATTAGAATGTCTGTGTGCTTGTAGGTAATGGGAGGAGAACAATGCTCTCTGCTAAACTGGTTTTCCTCACTTTAGCGTTACCAACTGAGGACACCAAAAGGGTGAGGTTGGTTTTCTGTGTTCCTGTAGTACGACACAAAAACAAGATGATGAAGCCAGTGTTTGTGCTTGCTTTGTCAACTTAGTTCTGGACAGTGTTCTAGACAGTGACAGAGCGTGAAGCTGACTTCATCTCTTCTTAAGCAGGTGTCCAAGTGCTGAGTGGTGGTATGAGATGAGGCATCTCTGACGGCGCCTGTGCTGGTGGGGTACCAATCTAACACGAGTGTAACAGATTTTTCTGACGTTTTCAATAACGAAGCCATGAACTTTTTGTTTATCTGGCTTATGTTAGGCCTGACAAGGTTATCGTTCACGACACTTGATCTTGTCTGGGTGAAGAAACGCAGAGCAGAGAGGACAAGGTCTGAACAGTATTGTGCTGTTCGTCAGATCCGCGCATGTGACCTCAAGAGCAACCTTTAGTTATTCAGTGACTGCAGAATTGTGCTGTCTGGTGTTTTTCTCGTGACTCTGCTGGTCTGTTCATTTCATTATAATGATTTCAAGGGTCCCTTCCTTATAGACACATATAGACCACTTTCTCCCCAAGAGTTTTAAGAAACTACATCCTGAACATGAAGGGAAATAACATCCTGTAACTGAGTTTTCCTCTGCAAATGACGCAGAAAATGCTGATAATTGAGCTGTCTGTACTGGTAGCCCAGTCAGTATATGCTGGATCACCAAGTGAATCTCGTGTGTCCGTATTGATACGAAGAGTTTGTGTCAAAGAGTATGTCAGCAGAGTCTCCTGAAAGTGGGAAGCAGCTTGTAGCTGCAAGACTGCCTTATGCCTGGTAGAAACTGGCTTATTGTTCTGTTATGGTTGGCTAAGTGGTTTCCTCTCACATCTGTAAGACATTACATCAGATTTTCTTTGGCACATACTTTCCACTAAATGATTTTGTATGCTTGAAATACGTAGCCCAATCGTTTCTTTTAACTTCTTCATGAAGTTACGTTCCTTGCCCTGAAGAGATCGAGAGACAGCAGTGTACTGAGCTCGGTAGAAAAAGCTATGGCTTTCATCTGGCCTATTTAAATACGTGTGGCTGCTTCTAATCGCATCCATCAGCACTCTGGTGACATCTAAAGGCTGTTACCTGCCTCTGGTTTATGTTCTGTTGATGGCATTTTCTGCAGGAACATCCAGAGGAAAAACCAGTTCTATTAACTCCAGTTCTGTGGCTTTTTTAAATTGTGAGGAGATGTCTCCTGTGGTTAAGAGTTAAGATGTCCGTGACAATCCTGATTTCATAGAATCATCTGCTTGGAAGAGACCTTTAAGATCATCGAGTCCAACCGTTCACCCTGCACTGCCGGGGTCCCTAAACCCTGTCCCTCAGCATCACATCTACACAGCTTTTGAACCCCGCCAGGGATGGGGACTCCACCACCTCCCTGGGCAGCCTGTTCCAAGGCTTCACAACCCTCTCGGTAAAGAAATTTTCGAGGCTTTCAGGTTTTAAAGACAGAAGCAGTCTGTGATAAAGGGGAGTGAAGAGTATTTATACTGACGCATGAGAAGAATTACCTGTGCTGTCGAAGATGTGTAAGCGTGGAGGAATGCTGTAACGACAGGCAGCTCAAGGCCGTGCGTCCCTATTTACGCCGGGTCACTTCAGCATAAAGGCCTTTGGCTTTGTGGACGCTCTCTCTGTTATTTAAAGCAAAAATTTGGGGTTTTAATTTTATCTGTCTTATGATCACCAACAGCACGGACTTTCCCAGTGTCCTGTAAATGCGTTTTAATACCACCTTTAGTGGGTGTTCCTTCGAGCGTGTGGGTTCCGCGCTGCGTTGTTTTTCTCCAGAGGTGTCAAGTATCTGTTTTTCAAGACCAGCTCTGCATATGTATGATCAGTCAGGTGTTCACAGTTACTAACCAATAACGTACAAAGTCAGGTCTGGTTGCACGCTGCCTTTTGGCAGACATTCGCGGGCCTGTCTACAATCTTGCTCTCTGTGGTGTGCCTACTGGGTAAAGATTTACATCTCAGATGTCCCCCTTCTTGGCAGTTCCAACAAAGAGGCGAAGAATTGTGTAAGGGAAGTCGGAAAGAGCAAGTTGAGGGTACTGTGCAGCGAAGGGTTGTTTCTAGAAAGGGGCTCTGCTCCCTTGTCACCAGCGTTCCTGTTTTTTCTCGTTGTTTCTTGATAGCCCTGTACTCTGCAGCTTTGTTTGGAAAATCTACTGAGCCCAACTCCACTCTGAGTGCGGGCTGACTTTTAGCCAAAAAGTCCCATTATCTCTGTCTGCTGGCACTGACCAAGCATGGTGTGACTCTTTCTAAACCAGCCTTCGAAGTGAGTGAAAAGCAGTAGAATTACAGGTTACGCTTTGGAGTTACGCTTCTGTTCTCAAGTTTTCTTTATGTATTTATAAGGGTTTTCTCAGACAACTGGATGTGAAACTTGCTTTCTGATTGCTTTTTGAGAATAATGTGCATGTAGTTTGGCTATAAGGATATGTTTTGTTTTTAAGAGAACAGCTTGAATACTGCTAATGCTGAACAATAAACTGACACAGAATTCAGATCCCCCCCCGCTTTGGAAATGCTTTTGGACTTAGAAAACAATTCCCTTAGAAATGGTAAACATAATTTCTGCTCAATTTTATGGAATTCTTGCTTAGACTGGAAATCATTCCAACGTCCTGCTTCTGCCTCTCTGGTGACACTCTGAATTATGCATCTTAGACTTAGAAATTGGTCAGAAAAGAATTTTGAAGCTGAAACCTCTTAATTTTTTTGGCTGCAGATGAAGTCATTGTTTTTAGAATTTGTGGATTGCAGTTGACTATGGGTTTTGATTTAAAAGGAACCACTTACTGGTTTTGGAGCTACTTTAAACCAGTTTCCATGCAGTTTCATTCTTGACAAAACCAGCATTCTAAATAATGTTAGTTCTGAACCAAAATTAGGCTCACTTGCGTGTTAAACCTGGTCTTCTTGGGCCTGTCATTGGTGTGATTCGCCTTTGTAAATTGTGGTGTGTAAATGTGGTATTTCATGTGAATATAATACCAAACCTGAAACACTTCATCTTTCCAGGCTATGACATTCATGTCATTATTGCTCTTAATGTTGCTGATGGATGAATACTCTCGACTGTCCACTATTATACGCTCCTTGGGTGTAAACGCTGTTCCTACAAAGGGCATTGCAATGGGAAAGCTTTTAGAGTAGACTTATGTATATCTAGAGAGAGAGAATATAAAAATCGGACCACATCGTAATGACAGGAGGAGGGAAGGAGAACGCTTTCAGAGACACAAACGTGGTTTTGGTCGCTCTGGTTCTGAATCAGTCACAGTGTACCGCCATCATCATCAGTGTTAACGCCAGGAATCCCAGATACTGACTGTAGTGGTTTGCCAGAAGAGCTGAAGAAGCCTCTCTGTTTCTTCCAACTCAGTGCTAGTCTAATACAAGGTACTTTTTTTCCTGGTGAACCTTGCCTAGGTTGTTTTGTGGCATTTTTTTTTCAAATAATAGTGTTGATAAGTAACTTCCGTTTCTGCTCTAGAACACAGCCTGCATTTTAATGGCTTGGTTACAAGCTGAAAATAGGAAAAACTCTCTGTCATTTATAAATATTTATAGCATATCTAGGCTTCAGTAAGCCACATACTCAATTTTTGACCAGTGTGGCTTTCATTAAGGTTTCCATGGGAGTGACAGTATCCCCTGGCTGAATGTAAATGAGAGCTGTGCCTGTCGTTTTGAATCAGCCTTTCTGTTTTATCTGAAACGTGGAATATCGTAAGGAGCAGCATTCTGCAAGGTGTGTATAATAAATTCATGCTGTCATGCTGGGACTTAGGGGAGCCTTGTCCTTTGGCTATGTTTAGCCTGGCGATAAAGAGCGATGAGAACTGCCAGCTCGCGCGTCCTCGCTCCAGTGAGTCAGAGGGTTTAGTGCCACAGGCCTGCTGTGGGGAGAGGCGGCCACGGGCAGGAAATTCTGAGCAGCCTCGCTGGGGCACCGCAGTATGCTGACGAAACAAGTGCGTCTTTATATTCTGGTCATCTCTTCATAGGAAAGCGGAGAACATGGATGTTGTATTGCATGCTAATAACGCAGAATAATCTCTCCCCCAAGCTCTTGAGCGTTTCCAACAGCAGTGGCTGCTAGCTTTGAGTGTTGTGTTTTGTTTTTCCAGGTCTATAAAGGTGAATTTCAGCTCCCTGACTTCCTGAAAGAAGTGCCACAGGTACGGTATTGCATCAGTTTCCTTTTTGTGGGTGTGGTGGCAAGTTAGTAGGCAACCAGTCTGTATAAAACCACCTCTTCATAAACTTGATCATAAGAGAATATGTGACCAGAGAGTGTGAGAGAGGAGCTTGTCCATGAGATGGACTCTCCAGGGCTCTTGGGCTCAGCGGTCCCAGGCCTCCCTGAGTGCACGTGTAACTCCAGTGTCAGCAGAGCAGTGCCTGCAAACCTGAGCTGACAGAATGTTCATGTGAAACTCGAGGAGAGTTTGACTCTCCTTTCCGTAGCCCAGGCTGTGAAGGTGATCTGTAGAGAAGCTTTATCTTTTGCTGCCTTGCATGGGAAAGTTTAAAGCAAGTGTAGCACGGACAGCAGAGATAAGTAAGGAGAGATTTTTTAAAAAGAAATAACTACTGTATCAGAAAAAACCATGACCATGTGTTGATTTAATAATCAAATGAGCTATTGAACTTCAGATTTTACTGAGAACTGATCTGGTACCCTTCAACTGCTGTTAGTTGTCATCAGTTACCAAAGGGAGCTAACCTTTGCAATAGCAGTTGAAAAAGCAAAATCCTTGTGGTGGAGCTCTCTTAAAGTGCTGGATCTCTTGATACCTTCCTCCAGCTACGTGGGTGTGTGGGAGCCATGTTTCTGACCTCAGGCCCCTTCCTCGAGTAGACGTGATGGGAAGGTTTTGGGCTGTAAGCACTAGTCCGTTGACAGACACAGGGGTCAGTTTGGAAGGTGACATCTCGTGCTGCTGGGCAGCTCTTTGGTGTCTCCTGAAGGTCACGGCAGGCAAGATGGACTCGTTCCATGGAGCTGCCTGTTGGAGTGCTCTGTTTCAGTACCTTGAAGGGCTTCTCTGGGTGTGGTTTGCGATTTGGGGTTTTTTTTCTCTCCAGTGTGCAGTGAGATTAATTCTCCCTCCCACAGCCTTGCAGATTTAAGCTCTGCTAATCTAGCCATGAAAAATCAGAGCAGGTGGTCTAGGCAAGAAGCAAATAATTTACCTTTATCAGAGAAATAACAAATATGTGTAGTTTATTGCTGAAATAGCATATTTTATGTGAAATGAGTAGAACACGTAGCAACTGGGTTTGTTTTCTTGGGTAAGAGCTGCTCAACTAGGCTCATAAAAATTCCAGGTTTTGTAGGCTGTATAATTGATGGTAAATGTCTCCGTGCCATCTATAAGAGCTCTCTGCATTGTGCTTTGATAGAAAAACCAGGAAGGGGCTCATCACTCCTACTGTCTTGGGGTTTTCAAGTAAAGCTAAGTAGAAAAATACTTGGGTTTGAGTTTTTCTAGGAGTAGAACATTGAGAATTGGGAGAGAAAGCATTTCTCGGGGCACTCTGCCTCCAGAATTGCGTATCTCTGCCTGCAGTACTTTGTATTTCTACTCGATTTCCCATCCTTAATGATATGTACAGTACAGGAGCTTATTTAGAATGTGCTGTATGGAGCCTGTCAGAAGGAAAGGAATGTGCAAGGCCTTTGCTTCTAAAAGGAAAACCCCAAGCTGATGGGCACCAGCTCTCTTGACTTTCATTTCCCAGTATCCAGAAAGGACTTTTTGATTGTGACTTCTGTTAGATGCAGAGATTGAAGAATACACCCAGGAGGATCTACCACATGCAGACAAAGCATTTTGTCTTATTCCGTTCATTCAAATGAGAATTAATTGATTAAAAAGGACAATTGGTTTCTTTTGTTCCAGCTGAAGAAGACAATAGAAAGGAAGTCTCGTGGCAAGATAAAATGAACGCGGATCAGTAAAGCCGAATAGCTGTAGTGTCTGTCTCACGTTTTCAGAATATAACTTTTTGCTGTGGACACCAAATCTTTCTGATAAACCTTTGTGTGATCTCTAATGTGGGCTTCACTCTTGACTGGATGTTTGCCTGCTCTCACCCTTCGGACAGTTAGTGCTTGTGCTTTGCCACTCGCGCTCAGCTACTAGAAAGCCGTTCAGGACTGGCACCACGCAGCTACGTGTGCTGTCGCTCGCAGCATTGTCCACTCGACTGCTGGCCGTTGTGTCTATGCAGCTTAACGGCGAGGCGACCCCTTCCGTGTGTGCTGCTTCAAAGTCACTGTCAGCAAATGGTAGCGAGAAAGCATGCGGCAGCGGTTCCCGATGCTTCCACATGCAGTTCCTGGGGTTGTTTCAAGATTATTTCAAGGCTACAGATGAATTTGTGCCATGTATAGCTGCCAGCGTAGGCTGGGTCAGAGCAGGAGGAGATGAAATATTGCTGCTCAGGCTTTCTGGAGAACACAGGGAGCTGAGTGGTCTCTCAAACTGAGCGCACTCTATAGAGATAGCGTGCCAGCAGGGTAAACGATCCTTGCTCTGCCTGCAGTGTTAAATCTGTGGGTTGAATCATGCTGTCGGTATTTTCCAGCTGTGATACGTCAGAGGAACTTGGTCCATTTCTGCTGGTCAATGTCCTCTTCCAGTGCGGGGAGGTTCTGAAGGGGGGCTCTGCTGAACTCGGGGAGGTGGATTTATACACTTAGCTTGGTATGATTACAGAATTTACCAACTCTGAGCACATTGTCCAAAGCAGGGAAAATCAGCTAAAGAGCAAAAATCAGCTTTGTGAAATAGTAAGAGAATAAGGCTTAAACCCTAAAAAACTGACACAGGGTTGGAATTGATGCTGGGCGTTCTCCTTTCATATTGCACTAAAGACAAGATTAACGTCACTGAACAGCCAGATGGGTTTGAGTACAAACACTGGGGCTGATAATGAGCACTTCCTGTAATGTACAGTAGCTAATTTCATTTTAATTATTCCCTTGACAGACTGAACCTGTGGAATAGAAGATACAATGGCCATTTCTGGCACAGAAGGTAACACAGGAGCGTGCAGACCCGCTCATCTGCTCCTCTTGATTTAGTTACAGTCTTTTTTTTAAAACTTGTGTAATTCCATGTTAAGATTTTGGATAAGAAAAATATAAAGATACAGCTGTTGATTCAGAACCTGTAAAAATCCCATTGAGGTAATGTGTTTTCAATAAGCTGCATTTTAGTTGCTGGATTAACAATGGCAGATTGTGCAGGGAACTCCAGACTAGTTAACAAGGGCAAGGCTTACTGTACTAATCCAGGATTCTTACTTGTCAGGTGTGTTATCAAATGTTCTTGATGACAAAGATGGCAAAAATGCACCCAGTAGGGCCAAAAGCAACATGCCGCACGGATTTACCCAGCACAGATATTGATGATGTGGCCATAACCACAGCACCTTCTGTAACCCCAAACACAGCCAGGAGCATGGGGCCAGTTAGAAACGACGGGTGACTGCAGCCCCTCCCTCTGGAATCGATAGAGAAACCATGATCCTTTCAGGGAGCCAATGCTAAAATGACTCACACCTCATTTTGCCACTTACCTCTCTGAAAACTGTATTGAAAACGACAATATTTCTTCCGTCTCAAGCTGCTGCCCAGTTCCTGAGAAGGCAGATCGTTAACTCCCAGCAGCAACAGTCGCGGGTGCGTGGTAACGAGGCACGGTAACGCAGCCCTCTGACAAATCGGGATGTAAGTGGCAATTCCGATAGATTTGGGTTTTTTTCTGTTTAAACGTGCTCCAAGAAGGGACTCTGAGGATAAAGGCTGGGAACCACAGCCATGGTCCTTACCGGGAAGGTTTTAGTGGCTGTGGTTGGTGACTTTCCACTTACGGAGGTTACAGTGATTACTCTTAATTACGTGGTATTTGTAACTACGAGATGTTGTCAAGGATAAACACAGAATATTACATGGAAAGCTCAAACATATCTTTATTTTTCTTTTTCTTTAGAGGAAAGACTGCTGCCTTTCGCTAGAAATGCCCTGGGAAGGGCTGTCCCGCTGCCAGCAGAGAGGCGACTGCTCACGGCCAGCTTTTTTCAGAATTTTCTTCCCCCATTTCTTTCACCCTGTTTTTGTTCAAAATTCTGCTGTTGTCAGTGCATGTACACCAGTTTAAAAAAAAAAAAAATCACTGATGTTAATGTAGAACGGCGTTACATTCACACAGCTGTTTGTGAAGGTTTTCAAACAACGCGCAGCAATGCCTGTCAAACGCTCTTCTGTCTTAGTTACAAAACTCCCTCTGCAGCGATTTCCCCCCCCCCCCCAAGCCGTTTGGGTTCAATATGTTG